>NC_142953.1:4865638-4875638 GCF_046866305.1 Octopus bimaculoides
CATTCATATATACACAACCACCATGCGGATGAAATTACAATGAAGGACTTTTGGATTTTCTTCATCTCTTTCTTCACCGGCAAGAAATTTTGAAATAAAATTATATTATAATGTGTTTATATAGATACCTTCATACTCCAACACATCAGGAACAAAGCATGGCTGAGCCTGGGTTCTTGGAGGGAGAATGCAACTCCTTCATCCATGTGCTATAAACAATCATGACATCTGGAACAATAGGAAGCTCAGTAGAGAAACAATGTGTCTGAGAAGAGAAGCATGTGATTCATGTGAAGGTCTTGACAGAAGGTACTAGACTATAAAGTTCAACAGAGCAATAACCATGGAAACACTTATACAAAAGGCACAGAGAAGATACATTTGAACAGTGAGCCAAAGACTGTAACATAGCAGAAAGAAAAGGACCCATCATGTCAATAACTCAATTCTGAATTCATTCATGCAAGTTTTATTGAATTTTCCTAAATTCCTTCAAAATACTTGATTATTTTCTAAATTAATTGAAATACATAGGCAGTCTATTTGATTAGGAATAGGGTAGCAAATAGGTTTTAAACTGGTCTTTAAGGGGAATCAATACAAGAAGAATTTCTCAACTTATTTTATTTTTGATAATTTGAAAAGTCTTTATTTTGTTTCTATTCTGATATTAATGAAAAAGAAATGACCACATAAGTTACTACACTATCTTTTGCTGATATCCAAAAGATACTGGTAAAATATCCTTTTGCTATCCAGAAAGTACTAAAATATCCTTTTACTGATATCAAAATGATAGTAAAATATCCACTGGCTGATATCTAAAAGATAGTAAAACATATTTTCACGGCTATTGAAAAGTTACAAAAATATCCTTTCTTTTGATACCCAACTATTAATGAAACCTCATTTCATCGATATCCAAATATCTATCCAATATCTTTTTTTTTGTTGTTGATAAATTTGTATGAAAATAGAATCATTTTACAATATATTATTGATTTATCTTCTTGATTATGACCAATATCTGTTTTTGTAGAAGTGGTGGGGGTTTGTTGATTATAAATTTGGATTGAAACATGGACAGCCATGGATTGGTAGAATTGGTTGAATAAAAGACAAAATGCTTTGCCCAGTCCAGGAATCAAAACCAAGATCTTGTGATCATAAAGGCAACATCCCAACCACTGGACCACAAGAGTATCAAGAAGATCAATTTAATTAATTACAATCAAAACTTGTAGCCTTACGACTATACTAGAAATCAATATTTCATATTTTTGCTTTAAAGGAATCTATAGCAAAATCAATATGTCCCCTCCTCTCCTTTCTCCTTTAGAAGCTTTTAAAATTTAGTTCAGAAACATGGGGTTGGTGGTGGTGGTGGGGTGGAGTCTAAGACTGGTCACTGAAAGAAATTTGATCCAATACTGATCCAATATTTTTCTCTTTCAGTCAACTTACAGTCAGTATTTCCCAATATAATATTGATAATTTTCACTGTTTGTTGTTGTTGTTATTATTATTACTGCTCCTGCTGCTGCTATTGTTGGTGTTGTTTGACCCATATATTAACCCTTATTGAATGGACTTATGGTCAATAATACAGGTGACAAGCTGGCAGAATCAAGTGATGCCAGCTCTCAAGGGCTGGTTTCATGGATTATAAATTCCCCACCTAGTCAAGACACCAGTCCATTGCAGAATTACTCATTTTTACCATTGACTCAATCGTTCCCTTCTTGGCTTTTATTTCTTAAGTAACATATTTTCCAGTATACAAGTTCACATAGTGTAAAGATTGAAACATCATCACTATTAATTACTGGTAGGGACTCCATATTTCATCATGTAACCATAATATTCTACCAAGTATATTCAGGGGTTATAAGTCAACACTGTGTCCTACCTGTGCTAGCAGTGTGAATCACTTTTTAAAGTTATCTCTACAGATTTTCTAGAAAAAATTAGAGCCAGCCCTGAAAGTTATGATGTTTTGTATATGAATACATTTATGTAAACAACGGTGATGCTGAAGAAGGAGCAATAACTCCTGAAATCTGCATATAGACCCATTGCCTATTTTTTTATCTTTGATAGCATTGTTTACATTGACATATTCTTATATGAAGCATCATAACTTTCAATGCTTGCTTTAATTTCTATAGAAAAATTATTGAGATAACTCTAAAAAGTGGTCATCACTATCTTTTCAAATCCAGCAGCATTTTGCATAGAATTCTTAGTCCTCCAAAATCATCTTGGTATATAAGTCAACATGTCTTTTTGGGGATTATAAGTTTCAGTCTAAAAATTTCAACTTGTATGCCAGCAAATGATAAAAATAAATTGGTTCAAATAAGAGTTTGAACTGAAAACATTGTCTTAGCTAACAAGTCAAAATGAAACTCAACCATTCAATCAGATTCACCCAATCTGTAAATCTGTAAACTACTCCACTGTCTAGAGCTCCTCCACTGCTCCTATTTCCCAATATAAAATATTTAAATTATCTACAAACCTCCAATATAAAATTTTAATCTCATTGCTACAGTGCATACAATCAAAAGATTTTGACTTTTTCATCTTTTATGTTAGAAATTTGAGATTTTTCCAATATCTAAGAATAGGAATTATTTTACAGATGTAGAAACAATACCCAATAGCATTTCTTGGTGTTTTCAACAAAGAAATGAAATCTAATTTATCATCATTAGCTTTTAATATTATTCTTTTTCATTCATATTATTTTGTATGTGCGTATGTGCCTGTCTACATATATATATGAGTGTGTGTGTCTGTCTCTCTTTCTCCCTCTCCACACACACACACACACACACTCATATATATGTATTTATCATGTGTGTGTGTTAATTTCTTTCATCATGCTAATCAAAAGTTCGGTCTGATATTCTTTAGTCTGGTCGAGTTTAGTTTAGTTTTATCTGTATTATACCAATACCCTCTCTATCTCTCTCTCTATCTACCTATCTATCTCCCCCCACCTCTCTCTCACTCCAATTATCTCATTCAATATTAAAAAAACAAAAAAAAAACAGATTATTTTTCCTTTTAACATTACTTGATTTGAAGTTGTACGTGTTAAAACAAAATTATCAGCATTAGCTGTATACATATTTCACTAAACATTATCTTTATCATGTCAAACAGCGAAAAATAGTTCTTTGACAAAATGTCCACTGATTTTTTTCTTTTTTTTATATTATTCTTTTACAACAACAGAAATAGAAACAAACTGGCTATCTAACAACTGAGGCATACATGTTAATATGTCTGTGTGTGTGTGATATATATCACGCATGCACACACACACACACACACACATATGAGTGCATATGTATATCTGTATATATCTCACATGCACACACACACATATATATCCATCATCATTTTAATGTCCACTTTTTTTTGTGCTTGCATAATTTGGACACAGTTTATTAAAGCAGGATTTCTACAGTCAGACGCCTTTTTTCTTGCCACTCCTTGCTTATTTTCATAGCTGGACTTACTCTTGCAGAATATTGGAAATGAATGACATTGTATGATAGTGACATTCATTTCCAACAATCTCATGTCAAGTCAAAGAGACACTCCCTCACGCGCACATATATATGTGATGAGATTCTTGTTGTCTTTACCAAGTTTTGATCAGCCAGGGGATATAGTGGAAGGTATTTGACCATGGTGCTATGCACTGGGTCTGAACCTGAAACCATGTGGAACCAAACTTTTTAACAGCATTAGGCATGGCTGTATCATATACTGTTTTTGTTGGTCACCTAGTGTGGTCGATAAAGACCAACCTAGCACTTTGTTCATTTGTGTACCCTCATGTGGGATCTAATGTCAAATGCCCAATGGTGGCCACATACTGGACACACGATGGAATGCCCTGCTGTGTTAGTTGTAGCCTTCATTGGCACACACTTTTCCACTTGGCTGACTTGTCTTCCATTTTCCTAGGCACACGGATGGATGAGTAGTAGACAGAAAGATAAACATATTACAAATGAAAGAAAAGAGCACTCAGCACATTGTGGCAGTTAAATATTTTGTATTAACAGTTCCACTGTAATCTCCATTCTCAAAAGTTTCACAGATGCAAATGAAACAACAACGGTTGTTTTGATGTTTAAAACAAGCAAAGGAGGCAACTCCTATGGTTATCAGCTAATCTAAATTGAAGAGGAATAAAGACAATGTAACGAGGACCAGGTCTTGTCTTTAAAGACAAGGCACGAAAGCAACTGACATGTTTCAGTTTTGTTAGGTCTCATCAATGGGACTAAATCTTGATATTATTGAAGTTGTTTGTTGTTTTTTTTACAAAACCATGTGGTTAGGAAGAAAACTTCTTACCACACAGCAATACTTGCACCTATAACTATCATAACACCAGGCATCAGTAAATCAGGACAGTACACTCTTCTCCATTATGTTGCCTTACAAAATTGCTATTGCATTTTCTCAGAGGACTGTATGGGATTGACTGAAATCAGATCAGAAGCGGATTAAATGCTTTTTGATATTTAGTTACCTCCCTTTATTTTGTGAGTACAAAATAAAGAACCAATCAAAAACTGGGTTTGATAGCCATAACAGTTCCCTTCCCCTTCCCTCAAAGTTGTGGTCCTGTCCTTTGGTTATGATTCAATTTAATTATATATACATACATACATACAGTATGTACACTGTTATCTATGTGTGCATGTGTACACACGTGTGTGTATGTATATATATATATTTTTTTTTTGTATGTATGTATGTGTGTATATATATATATATATATATACGCATATGTGTGTGTGTATATATATATATATGAGATATTTATATGTGTATGTGTCTATATATAAAGACACACACACACACATGCATGTTATATATATATATATATATATATATATATATATATATATATATATATATATATATATATATACACATGCACATATATATATATATTTATTTCTCTTCTGCAGGTCAACAGAATAATACATCAGAATTTATTCAAAACTTTGATAATTTGAAAGAAAATGTGCGACTAGCAAGTAGCTGTGATTGGCAGAATATTGATGTTTCTCATTTCCAAGGTATTTCAATCTACTTATCTTGTATTTTCATTATATATATATATATATATATATATATATATATATATACATACACACACATACATATATGCATACACGCATACATACATGTGCATGTGTACTTATATTTCTATAACAGCTCATATATATATATATATGTTTGTATGTACGAGCATATATAAATGTATGTTCATATACATGTGTGTATGTGTATGTATACACACAAATATGTATATATGTGGTATATATGCATGCACATACATTATATACATGAATATATATATATGTATATATATATATATATAACATATATGTTATATATATATATACATATAACATATATATATATATATATATATATATATATATATATATATATATATATATATAAACATACACACACACACATAGTTATTAGTCTTTTATGCTTATCTTTCGGTGATTTGTCTTTCAACTGTGCTTCAAAGTTAGTAGAGTTGTTTTTTATATTTTTGTCTTATTTTACTTTTCCAGTTTTTGTATCATCAGTCACTCATTTTTTTCCCTCTTCTTCACCTTTTCACCTTCAAATTTGTCATTTCTCTGCTGTTTTTTTGCTTTCGTTTTTTTTTTCTTTTTTTTTGTAATCCTCCACCGCCCCTGAGAAAATTTCTTCCCCAATTCACCCTCATCATTTATTCATTTATCTTCTTTTTTTTTTAATATATTTTTTTGTTTGTGTCTTCAAAGTAAATGTCATAGTTTTCACACTGACTTGGGCTTTTTTTTTCTTATATATAGGGGCTTTTTTTATTATTATTATTTTATCTTCTTCACCCTACTTTACTTTCCTCATGCAAATGGAGAGAGAAACAGAGAGAGAGAGAGAGAGAAAGTAAGAGAGAGAGAGAAAAAGATTTCTCATGACAAAACCCTTCTAAATCAAATATTGCTTAAAGATATTATTATATTATACAATGTTATTTTTATGATTTTTCCATTTTGTTTCTATTATTTTTTATAGTTTACATATTTTATTTTTATGTTTATATTTATTATTATTATTATTATTCCTTTTGTGTTTTGTTTTTGGATGATGGGTAGGAAGAAATGTGAGGTGGGGCAGAGGGGGTGGATGTGGTAGTTCAGTGGTTTGTGGCACCATTGTTAAAGACACAAAGATTCTACTTAAAATATTCATATTTCAAAACACTGTACTTTGGATACAAATATATAAAATATATAACAAAAAAATGGAAACAAAATAAAGGTGAACATTTTTTTTTTAAACTGTGATAGAAAATTCCTGATGTATTTTAGATAAAATAAATTAAAATTTTCCTCGGTCTTTTTATTTTTATTTTTCATTTTTTGGCAAATATAATTTTATAATTTTATTTTGTTTTTCTTTCAAAATCTAATTCCTTCTTACAGTATGTAGTATTTAATACTTGCATATAACTACACAATCTCTAACATTTATGTAGACGTCATGTCTTTTACTAAGTATTTAGATAGTATATTTATTTAGATGTTAAGTATGGGTACTGACCACCGGGTCATGAGTTCAAACTTTTACTGCTACACGCATTTTGGTGAGTGACTAAACAAAATATATGAAGCACCGGGTAGTGTCTGAAATTCTGAAATCCAAGAAACTTGCCGCTTACAATCAGACCAATAATAGCTCTTTTATATTTTTGTATTCAGCATAGACAAGGCAAGAGTTTTATTACATCAGACTGGAGGAAGGAACCAACATCCTTCAAAAGGGCTACGTGATGCCTTATGAAGGGCTAATGATGAACATCTGAAGGGCTAATGATGAACATCTGAAGGGCTAATGATGAACAGCTGAAGGGCTATATACAGTCGATTGCATTGCAGGGTGCAGCTTTATGAATTGCTGAATGTGGCCCACAAAAGGTCTAAGTGTAGGCCTCATAAGAGGCTAAGAGTGCACTCATGAAGAGCTAAGTGTGGCCCAATGAAGGACTGTATGTGACCTTCTGTGGAACTAAGAAACATAACATACTGAAAGGCTGTGTGTAACCTTATGAAAGGTCAATTGTGCCCTTTTGAAGTCTAAGTATGACCTTCTGAAGATGTAAGTGCAGCCTTATGAAAAGTTAAGTGTAATTTAATAAAGTGTTAAGTGTAACCTTATGAAGGGTTAGATGTAGCTTTATGAAGGGGTAATTTAATAAAGTGTTAGGTATAGCCTTGTGAAGGCCAAAGTATGGCTCTCTGAAGCTCTAAATGTGACATTCTTAAAAGTTCAGTGTGACCTTACTAAGGGCTAATTGTTAGAAAGGGTTCGTGAAAACAGCACAATGTTTATAATTGAAGATATTTTAGTTCATTTAATTTTATTAAAAGCTTAATATTTTCAATTAATTGCAAATTTTAGAAGCAGCTATTTATATTTCTTTATCTATAACTGTAATTACTTTAAACAATGTAATTACAAAATTCCGTGAAATATGTGTTTAATTTTATTTAAAACTTAGAAATTTTATATTTAAAGTAAATGTGTTTAAGTATAGAAATTTGAAGAAATTTTCAAACCAAAGAAAATGAAGAAAAAAAAAAAAAAAGAAAATGGTCTGATGATGCACTTCAAAAACTCTACCTTTTCTGTAATTTTTAAAAAAATAATTATATTTTAGACAATAATAGGTTTAGTAATATAATTTTTTTTAATGCAATCTTGTCAGATACCAGTTGACTTCCATGCAACTTTCTGACTTAAATGGTCCTTACCTCTACATTTATTTTGTCTCTCCTCATGTCAATCAACCTTATGGATGATATTCAATGATCTTTCCTTTATATGAAACACTGATTACTCTATCATTTACTTCTGATTTAAAATAATGGTTTCAAATTTTTTCACAAGGCCAGTAATTTCAGGAAAGGGCTAAGTTGAATTACATCGACTCCAGTGACTAATTGTTATTTACTTCATTGGTTTCGATAGGATGAAAGCCAACCTCAGTGAAATTTGAACTTAGAACATCGAGACAGACAAAGTGCATGTGACATGTGAAAAGTATCTACTCCACTCTGTAAAATGGTTGGCACTAGGAAGGGCATCTAGCCTTGAAGACCATGCCAAAGTAGACATGACCAGTGCTGGTGCCATATAAAAAGCACCCAGTCCACTCTGTAAAGCAGCAGGTTTTAGGGAGGGCCTCCAGCCATAAAAGCCCTGCCAAAACAGACAGTGAAACTTGGTGCAGTTCTCTAGCTTGCTAGCTGCTGTCAACCCATGCAACCCATACCAGTTTGGATTATGCACATTAAATGACAACGACGATGATGATGATGATGATGTGTGTGTGTGTGTGTGTGTGTGTGTGCTTATGTGTACCTTGTCTAGACATCATGTGATGAACATAGATGAGCATCATGATGATATAAAGTGATGTCATTTGTTTATAATGTTCCATGAAAAACATGTCTAGCTATAGGAAAATTGCCTTTGTTGACAACGGGGAGGATATCCATCTGGCTGTACAAAATCTGCCTCAACAAAGTCTGTCTGACACATACCAGTATGGAAAAGTGAACATTAAATGATTATATTGCTGAAACTATTTATTTTATAAACACCTCAGTTTATAAACAATAAATGCTAGCAATACATGTTAAAACAACTATTTCAAACTCACACATTTCATTACATTTTCGGCTCATTGTATCAGCTCCAAACAGGCAGACCTAAGATAGAAAGTATTCCAATCATGACCATACCATCTATTTTTCAATGTTTATGCATACCCCAGACTATATTTTTTTAATCTTTTATCCTTTACCTTTTACTTGTTTCATTCATTAGACTACAGCCATGCTGGGGCACTGCCTTGAAGAATTTTAGTCATACAAATTGACTCCAGTACCTTTTTTTTTTGTTTCTGTAAATCCTGGCCGTTATTCTATGAGGCTTTTTTGCTGAAATGCTATGTTACAAGGATATAAACACACCAACACCAGTTGTTGTCAAGCAGTGGGGCAGGGGTAAACACACACACACACACACAAAAACTATGCCGAAACTGACCTCGCCTGCGCTTGTGCCTTGTAAAAAGCACTCAGTCCATTCTGCAGAGTGGTTGGTATTAGGAAGGGTATCCATCCATTTAAATCCATGCTAAAACAGACAGCAAAGGAATGGTGTAATCTTCTGCAAACAGTCCAATCCATGCCAGCATGGAAAGTAGAGATTAAATGACAATGATTTTATATATATATATATATGTGTGTGTGTGTGTGTGTAGACACACACACAACAGGCTTCCTTCAGTTCTGTCCACTGAATCCACTCACAAGGCTTTGGTTGGCCTGAAACTATAGTAGAAGACACTTGCCTAAGGTAAGGTGCCATGCAGTGGAACTGAACATGGAACCATGTTGTTGGGAAGCAAACATCTTACCACACAGCCATACCGGCACCTGTAATTTCAGGGAGATTTGATGGTCATTTTTAGCAAAATCAAAGAACCACATACAGAGCCTATCATTGGAGGTTGGCTGGCTGGTCACAGCAGAGCTCATGATTTACAGAGCTGAGATCAGATCCCCACCACACAAGAGAGAGAGTAGATAAAATATTTATTAGTACAAGAGACCTCTAGGAGGAGACACGGTGAATAGTTGAATAGTGTCTACATTTAATACTAGCAGTTTATTCACTTCCTATTGATAGGCAATGAAAAGGAAGAAAGAAAAAGAGAAGCAAGAAAATGAACAACTTTATCTTGACATGATCAACATATATTATTACTTCAAAAGGTTTTATTCAAATAAAACTATTTCAGTGTCTACCCTCTCTCTTTCTTTCTCTCTCTCTCTCTCTACAAAATGCAAAAACATTCATTCAGACTTGAAATAAATAAATAAAGACA
>NC_142953.1:4880638-4895638 GCF_046866305.1 Octopus bimaculoides
TGTATGTGTGTGTGTGTACCTTTTGCTTATTCTTCTTTATTTTAAAAAAAATTTTATTGTATCTTCTCCAAAGTAATTTAAAATAAGAACTAAAAGAAGAAAAAAAATATATATATATAGTTTATTGTTATAGGATTTATTGTATTAAGAAATATAATTTATCAGAAAAATCTAATTACTAAATGGTGACTACGGACATATAATTATGCTTTTATTTTATTTTATGATATATTCATTTTTCTATTTTCTGATATAAAAAATATTAATTTTTATTTTTTTAATACACACACACGCACACACATCTGTGTGTGTGTGTGTATGTATATATATATATATATATATATATATAAACGTTTTTTCTTGTGGCTACACATATTCTAAAATCATCAATATCTTATCAAGTGTGCAGTAAAATTTATTTCATACATAGATTCATACACACACACACACACACACACACACACACACACACACACACACACACACACATGAAATAATTTATCTGTATATTAAAACAGTAGTCCATTCCTATCTTTTCAGTAATTCTAAGGGAAGTAACACAAATAGAATGAGAAACATACAGTTGGTTGTTTTTGTCATGCTAGTGGTGTTGATAATGGTGAAAGGAGAAAGATAGATAGAGAGAGAAAGAGAGAGAGGGGGAGTGGACATAGAGGAATCAATGAAAAGAGAAAATGAGGCAAATTGAGAAAAAGTAATGCAAAGTATTCTAAGTAATGCAAAGCTGGGTAAGACTAAGAGTGGGAGCTAAAGTAAAGATGCGAGTGAAAGAGCAGAAAGTTGGTAGATTCAAACACACAAAGAGAGGAGAAGGAAGAATATGTGTATGTATTTATGTGCATATATGTGTGTGTGTGTGTGTATATATATATATAGAGAGAGAGAGATAGATAGATAGATATACATGTATACATATACATATACACATTTATACAACCCCAGGACTTATTCTTTGTAAACCTAGTACTTATTCTATTGGTCTCTTTTGCCAAACCACTAAATTATAGGGAGGTATAAACACCAACATCAGTTGTCAAGCAATGGTGGGGGGACAAACACAAACATAAAGACACACACACACACACACACACACGCGCATATATACATATATATATATATATATATATACATATATATATATATATATATATATATATATATATATATATATGATGGGTTTCTTTCAGTTTCTGACTACCAAATCTACTAACAAGGCTTTGGTCAGATCAGCCTGAGGCTATAGTAGAAGACATTTGCTCAAGGTGCCACACAGTGGGACTGAACCCAGAATCATGTACTTGAGAAGCAAGCTTCTTACCACACAGCCACACTTGTTCCTATATGCATATTTCAAGTAGTGGGGGATCTAAATGTTCCTGGCAAATAGCTTGGAGGGGCTCCAATGTATATCAGGCTAACAGGGACTCAAAATACTTTCAATCAATCAACCAGTCAATATAGCAATCAGTGCAATGTTAAACCATTGTATATTGATCTTAAGCTTACTGTAAATCTGCTTATGTAACAACGAGACACTGCACATATTACACGATGTCTTTATATATATGTGTGTGTGTGTGTGTGTGTGTGTGTGTGTGTGTGCCAATACATGGAACTCTCAACCTTTAAGTCACTCTGTAACATCTATATATATTATAATAATATAATATGTGTGTGTAGTATAAATTACATGTGTATAATTTATATTGTACAGTAAAATTGGGATGGTCTGAAGTAGTCAGCCAGATCCAGTAAAACTCATTACTGCATGACTGTTAAACATTTCAAATATTGAAGAGGGGAAAAAAAATGAGGAGGAGGTGTAAAGGAGGCTGAAGACGAGGAGAAAGAAGGGAAAAATCGTAATTCTGTATGTGTTGTAAATAAAATATTGGCTTAATATGAAACTAAACTTAAAAGAAAAAACAAAAACATCCAAATTTATTATAACATTTGTTATTAAATTGAATTAAAAAAATGATAATAATAAATGAAATCTTAAATAAGATATATCAATAATATAATATTGAACTGCTATTCAATTCAGTTTTTGCCAATAGGAAATTATTAATACCTCAGTGATTGGAGGAATGCTGAAGGTGTGGAATGATAGATTAATAGAGGGCGCCATACTAGTTTACTTACATTATCTAGTTACATCTTTTCAGAGTTCCTAGATCGTATTCTGACATGGTGGGAAATTAAGTCATTTCATCATCATCTTCATCATCGTTTAACGTCTGTTTTCCATGCTGGCATTGGTTAGACAGTAGGACTGAACTAAAATCCACCTGGTTGCAAAGTGAACTTCTTAACCGCACAGCCATGCCTGTGCCTATATATTTATATATATTTTTTTCTTTTATAAATTACAAGTTGCTTGTTCAACATTATGTCTTTTTACTTTGATCACCCTAACAAAGTAAACATGAAAATGATATTAGTTAGAATTCAATGCAGCATCCCAGTCTTCCTTGTTGTTTTTACAGGTCTTGTTGAAAACATCCGTCTAGCTGATATGAATAACTGGTCTTTAAGTCCTGAGCAGTTTGCTGACTTAGCATCTTCTTTGAATAGCTTCTTCAGTCAAACTGGGCTGTCGTCTCCTTGTCTAAGTGAAGTAGGCTCCCAACCAATGACGTCCATCCAATATGACGACAGCCACCAGAATCCAGGTCCAGGTAAGGCTGGATCTGTTATTAACATTGTTTCTCCATCTTTTGAGGCTAGTTAAGATGGGAATTGATTCAAATGTTTTCATCATATACTATACAAATATTCTATGCACAATACTAACTACTAGCTACTAATTAATTAACAAAATCACCAAAATTATTAGTCTAAAATTGTTCACTAACACTGCACCTACTCACGCTAATACCATATTTTCTTTCTTTCAGTTTTGTCCATTATTTTTTTTAAATTTTTAATAACACACTTTATTCTTTCTCTACTTAAAATTTATATTTAAGCATAAGCTTCAAAATTAAGGTGACCTCTCCCACTTAAATAGATTGAGTAAGGATTCTATTATTGTAGAAATGTTGGATCAGATCTCATCAGAGCCTTCTTAACGGTGTTATACACCTCTGGGCAAATCAGTACCAGAATTGGGTCCCTAGGCCAGTGAGGCTCATGGACAACTGCCTAGTATGCTAATGCCATAAGACCGCACTAGGTCTCTTGGAATCACGTCTTCATTCTGGAGCACTCAGGAAATCTAAACTAGACAATGTAGACAGAATCCTTCCCTTGACTACTAAAGTAAGAAAAAAAATTTGCCTTAAATTCCAAATGTTCTTTTGGAAAATTCAAAACATTTTGAAAACAAAATCTTTATCAGCAAGCTTGAACTCATTTCATATTAATATCAATGACTTTCTCCCCTTCTTAAAATTAGAATTGCGTAGACACACTTCAACTACTTCCTTCAACTATTGATTATTTTATCCTTCCATTTCCCTCTCTCTCTCTCTCTCTCTCTCTCTCTCCCTCTATATATATATATATATATATATATATATATATATATATATATATATATATATATATTGTATTGTCCATCATTTGAATTTTCAGCAGTGAAGAATTTTCAACAGCAAAGGAAGAGATGCAGATTTCAATACAGCTTTATTATTATTTTCATTTTTCTGCTCTCACTCTTAAATGTTTTTATATTTGTTTATTTGTTCGTTGTTTTTGTTTTTCTTCTTCTAACAAACTTAAACTTTTCTACTTTTAATGATTTATAATTGCCACATAATGAAATTATAAACTTCAGATGTATCCTTGTAGTCATTGCATTCAAAATTCAAGTCATCTTTAAAACTTTTTCTAAACTTAAAGTGGTAAATATTAATGCATGTGTGTGTGTGTGTGTGTGTGTGTGTGTATTTGTTATATAGTACTGTAGAAAATATTATATGTATCAAACCAGTAATTTATATATTATTCAGTATATATATATACATATATATATATATATATATATATATATATATATATCGCATTGTTGTTTTTTCGTGTTTTTTCTTACTTGTTCATGTTTGGATTGGTTGTATATATATATATATATATATATATATATATATATATATATCATATGTATAGAAAATCCAAGAATGGAAGTTATGGTATTACAGTATTGAATTTACTGTATTATAATCTATGACAAAGAGATCATCCCTGCTGGAATTTCAGTTTGTATGAACAGTTTCCTATATGGAAAATTGTCCACTTATATACACTTAGTTAGTCAGTCATGGTAAAGACTTGAGTCCATCATAGCTCCTACCAGAAACAACTATCATTACACTTTCCAGCTGAATTCTCAAGCATGACCAAATGAGACTATGGATATTATCCAATGGTCTTATTCTTGATTTACTCTTAGGTCTCCTGCTGGTTGGCTCAGTTTGAAGAATCTGTCTTATAATCCTTTCCTGTGACATTCTAATCACATATCTGTGGTGCCAGAGTAATGACTTCTCAATGGGAAGAACTAGTGGTTCAGCCTGGAGAGGTTCCCTGATCTCCAAGTTATGCACCCTGTCCTGTAATGTTGTTACTCCAGACACCCTCCAGAGGAACCCCATTTCAGTAATGATAGGCATGAAAAACAAGTTAAAGATAGCAAGTTTGGTTTTTTTTTTTTTTGACCAACCTCTCCCCTTTTAAAGATCAAATACTGGGGTTAGCACAAGTGGTGGTAAGAAAGTCTCAAAAGCGCTGAACAGCAGAAGGTCTTCAGAGAAGAATCCTCACTGCCATCTCAGGCAAGTGTTTCAGCCCTTGACTTCTTTTGATTATTTCAGCAAGACCAGGGGATAACTCTAAGAGACAGCATACTATGATCATACCATGACCACCCTCAATGAACCATAAACCTCACTATTTTTACAAAATAACAAGAAGAGGTTACAATCACCAAGTAATTTATACAAGTTCACTGATTAGCATAGAAAACTCAGAATGTTTAAAGAATAAATTAGTTTTTCAATTGTTCACTCTAACTAACTTCACATGATTGTATAATTAAAATAACTAATCAAATAATTAGTACTGTAATGTAATATAATTTACGCTGTAATATAATGTACTTAGTTAGAGATGATAAAAAAAAAGACCACACACACACCTTACAGTATACAATGCATTGTACGACATTATATTGCATTATAATACTAATTATTTGATTTAGTTATTTTAACTAAAATTATACTTTCTAATGTTTCCTCCAAATTGACATGTTTACAGCATACTGACTTAATTAATGATGGAATCAATCAACATTGTTCACAGAATTCACAGACTTCAAATGTTGTTTAATACATTGTATAGTGTTATGTATGTATGTGTGTGTGTGAGAGAGAGTGAGAAGAGTTTATCTGTCTGTGAGTGTGTGTATGTGTGTCTGTGAAAGTAAGGGTTTATATGAGTGCGTCTGTATATGTGAAAGTGAGTATATGTTACTCTGTGTGTTAGAGTGTCAGTCTGTGAAAGTGTCTTTATGTGTGTATGGGAGAGAGAGAGAGAGAGACAGACACACAAAGTAAATGGCTATGTGACTGTATATGTGAAAGTGAGTATATGTAATTTCATGTGATAGAATTTGTGTATGTGTGTGTGAGAGAGAGAGAGAGAGAGAGAGAGAGAGAGAGAGAGAGAGAGAGAGAGAGAGAGAGAAGAGAGTATCTGTCTGTAAGTGTGTGTATGTGTGTCTGTGAAAGTAAGTGTTCATATGAGTTTGTTTGTATATGTGAGAGTGAGTATGTGTCACTTTGTGTATGATAGAGTATTTGTCTCTGAATGAACCTCTGTGTGTGTGTGTGTGTGACCTGTGCCTCTGTGTGTGTGTGTGTGTGTGGCCTGTGCCTCTGTGTGTGTGTGTGAGAGAGAGAGAGAGAGAGAGAGAGAGAGAGCAAGACAGGTGGCAGGCAGACAGACTGTAAATGGCCATGTGTGTCTGTATATGTGAGTATATATAATTGCATGTGATAGAGAGTATCTGTCTAGGAGTGGGTATGTGTGTGAAGGAGAGAGATGTCTGTGTGTGTGAAGGAGAGGGAGGATACCTTTATGTGCGTGTGTGTGTGTGAAGGAGAGAAAGGATGTCTTTGTGTGTGCGTGTGTGTGTGTGTGTGTGTGCAGGTGAGAGAGAGACATGTGATAGAGGGAGAGGCTGTGTATTCTTGTGTATCTGTCACTGCATGTGAGAGGAGAAAGTGAGGTACAAAAAAGAAAGGAGTTCTTGACAAAACAAGGAGAAAGTAATTTTCTTGCATTTCACTCTCCCCCTCTTTCCTCTTCCTCTCCTCTGTCCCCTTTCTCTCTTCATCTCTCTCCCCTATCCTTCCCTTATAATCCATGGCAATATTTATTAATCCTAAGACATCTGCCAACTGATGATTAGACCAGAAACTTTGTGTTCTCCGGGGTCTCAAAACCTTCAGCCTAAAAGTCTACAGGTGTATGTATCAACCCCAAAAGAACGACAGGCAAAGTCATCCTCGGCTGCCTTTGAACTCGAAATGTAAGGAACTAGAAGAAATTCCACCACATATTTTGTCCTATGCACTAATTAATGATTCTGCCAACTTGCCACTGAAATAACAATCCTTTCTAATGTAGGCACGAGGCCTAAAATTTGTAGAGGTGTTGCTACGACAGCTTGTGTCTCTTGGATGAGTCTTGGCAGAGTCCATCTCTCTTCAGGTTTGCTTACAGCTGATTCCATTACCTGATCTTCCTGCAACATTATCCTCTAGCCTCTTTATTACTTTATTTAGTCATTGATTCTTCTCAAAGCTAGTAATCTCATTCTTTCACTAATCTATGTCTTATTTAAATTTTGAAATAAGCTCCTTCCATCCTATGTATTATTTTTCTCCTTCCATGAAGTAAACTGTGTTTTAAACCTGGCTGTTATTTCTCTCCTGAATGCAACGAGCTAGCAGAATAATTAGCACACCAGGCAAAATGCTTTGTGGCATTTCTTCCAGCCAAACATTCTGAGTTCAAATTCTGTTGAGGTCAACTTCACCTTTCATCTTTAATAAAATAAGTAGCAGTAGAGCACTAGGGATGATGTAATCAACTAAACCCTTCCCTACAAAAATTCCAGACCTTTTCCCTAGAGAAGAAAAGATTATTTCTCTCCTGACCATTTATTGGTCTTTTTCCTATTTATTGGTCAATTTTTTTTTTCTATTTAACCATGTTCTTCAGCTTTTCACTATTTCGAAGATGTCTTCCACCTCCAGCTGGGATATCCATTGTCCTTTCATGATTAGATTTCTCTGGTGTACAAGTCTTTGTTCTGTTGTAGTAAACATGTCTTTTTCTATCCATTTTTCATGCATCTTTTTCTTGTATGCTATTTTGGCAAATTCACTCCTATTATAACAATTCATAATAATTCTGTTACAACTTGGAGACCACCATCTCTTAATTCTTGCGGCAGTATTTTTATAACAACCAGGTCCTTCTTGTTGCAAAGTGAGATATTTGCGATGCAGGAGACCTTTACTTGAGGACCCAGCTCATTATTACTATTGTGATAATTCTTTTTATCTGATATTACACTTATAAAGAGGATTGTGACATTAAAGTGTTACAGCCATAAGTGTCTCTATTAAGACACCACTTCTAGGGGCTGCCCGCCAAGACTAAAGAGACCCTATTCCCTTTGTGGTAGGTCTAACCCTACCAAAGGTAGTCTCAATAGTTTATGGTGTTGAGAATCTTATCGTTATTGTTACCATCCTGTGCTGGTCATACAGTTTATAATGGTTAGATAGGTTAATAACAATGGCAACTCCAGAAACAATAATTCTTTCTAATCTTGGCACAAGGCCAGCAATTTTGAGGATGCTGGGGAAATCAATTACATCAACCCAGTACTTAACTGGTTCTTTATTTTCCCAATGAACGGGTAAAAAGGCAAAGTTGACTTCAACAGTATTTGAACTCAGAACCTAAAGAACTGGAAGAAAGGCTGCTAAGCATTTTGTCCAGTGTGCCAGCAACAACAATAAAGAAATACTACTTCAATGGCTGTTGACTCCTGATTTCATTCACCCTCTGACAGGTTTTATTTCTTTATCCTCCAGGGTATCCAAATAGAAGCAACACTCTTCTTGTTCAGCATGCTCTATGGAGTTGCCAGTTTCGATGCCAATAGCCCTACTTTTATGGGTGTTGTCTTGTCATCCTCAATCATGTTACAGCTTTTCTTAATATCATTGCTGTTGTTGTTATTACTGTTGCAGTATTGTGCATTATGGCAAATTATCTCATAAAGAAAGATTTATTAATTAATAGAAACAGGACGTAATTTCAGTTGAATTACTGAAAGGTTAAAGCTTGCTAATCTTTTCCATTTCATTTAATACTTACCAAACAATACCAACTCTGTCAACATCATCTTCATCTTTATTATTACTATTATCATTATCCTTATTATTATTACTATTATTATCATTACCATTATTACTATTATTATTATTATCATCATCCATATCATTGTTATTGCTATTACTACTTTCATCATTATTATTATTATCAATATTACTTTTTTTATTATTATCATTATCATTTCTATTATTTTTATCATTATCATTATAACTATTATTATTATCATTATTACTATTATTATTATCTTCATCATCATTGCTATTACTTTTATTATTATGATTTTTATCACTGTTTCATTCTTAAAGTAATACTTACTGGTGAAAGAGAGAAACAAGTAACAAACCACACTAAATCTGATATCATAAACCCATACCATTGCTTACATAGACAAATAGACAAACTCCTCATTTCTACATCTTCAACATTATTTCCACTGCTCACACTTGTCTATTACTTTAGCATTACTTTAAGAAGAATTTCTAGCCGTATTTCTCTGAATCTTCTTATTTTATTGATCAAATCAAGCTTCATCCTGTTAAAATTTACTGTCTGCACACACACACACACATACACACAGCTTTTTTTCTATTATTTATTTATTTATTTTTTTTACTATTTCACAGCAGGCTAACCTTCTTTTCGTTTTTTTTTTTTTAATTTTCTTTTTCCATTTTTTTCGTTGTTTTTTTTCTTCTATTTTATTTATTCTGTAGACTCGATATAGTAAAATGAAAGATACTGAGGGGGATACACACACACACACACACAAAAAAAAAAAAGAAAGCAGAAAAAATTTTATCTCATCTATCCACCCTTGAGGCTGGCTGCCATGTAATGGCTAAGTCCCTTATGTCATAGAAAAAAATATGAACAGCTAAAAATAAATATATTTTCTCTGTGTTGTCGAATTCCAGAGTTAGTTTCTGGTTTTTCTTTTGGTTTGTTCCCCTCCCCCACTTACCTTCTTTTTTGTATTTTGAGGGGGGTTTTTTTTGGTAAGTTTTCATTCTGATTTTTCTTTTTAGTTCTTGTATTCTTTCATGAGTTTAGTTATTGCAGTGTGGCCATGATGGAGTACTGCATTCTAAAGTGTAGTTGATATTACATTAACCCTCAATAATTGTATCATTAGTGAAGGTGTGTGGCCTAGTGGTTACAGTGTTGCTCTTATGATTGCAAGATTCTGGTTTCAATTCCCAGACCAGGTGATCTGTTGTGCTCTTGTGCAAAACCTTTCATTTTACTAAACACTTCACTGAACTCATGAATAACTCTCACATTTATGACTAATTCCTTGTATGTTACTTGCACAGCTTTCACAAGACATCTATCCACACCTAGTTTTCTAAGCAAACCACCAAACTACAGAGTGTGGAACCTAATCTAGAGCCTTCTCCAGATCAGTGAATGCCAAATATAATGGCTTATTCTAACTAAGAGCTCCTATCCATCCATCTTCTCTGCCCACTTTTCTTGATAGAGTCACAGAGATAGAGTCCTCAGGCACTCCTCCGTAGGGTCCTATCAGAAGCAATGGCCATTATACTTTCCAGATGGATTCCCAAGAATGACCAACTAAGACTATGAACATCATCCAGCCATCTCATTCTTGTTCTATCACTAGGTCTCCTGTCAGTTGTTGGGGTAGAATCCTTAGGCACTTCCTTCATGGGGTCCTATCATAAGCATCCATCATTACACTTTCTGGCTGGATTCCCAAGCACGACCAACTGAGACTATGGATATCATCCAACCATCTCATTCTTGGACTATCTTTTCGTCTCTAGCTGGTTGGCTCAGCTTGAAGAATCTGTCATGTGATTCTTTCTTCCGACTTACTAATCACATGTTCATAGTAGCAGAGCTGAGACCTGTGAATGTGAAGAAGTCACAGCTCAGCATGGAGAGACTTCCTTATCTCCAAGCTATGCATCTTGTTGAATAACGTTAGTCCAGAGATCCTTTGGAGGAACCCCATTTCCAACACTTGTCCACTTGTATTCACATTTGTCCTCATTTAGTGGCACCTCATCAAAACTAATTCTCTTCCTAATCAGTTAGTTGTCCTATAAATCTTTTTTTTTTTTTTTTTACTAATTTTTTTCCATTTAAATATTCTTCATAACTATTTCTATTGCAATAAACATTTCCATTGTGGAGAATTTTTAATTTGCTACTACTACAATTCCAACGACTACTACCACCACCACCACCACTGCTACAGCTACTACTATTTCTTCAAAAAAGAGAGTTTTCTAAACATTTTTTTTTTTTGATTCTGGAACTTTTGATCTTTTCAAAAAAGAAAAGAATAAACAAAATAAAAGAAAACATTTTTTCAAACATTTGGACTTTAAAATGTAAATTTTTTACATTCAATTTATGAACAGATTTTGTTCTATAATTTTTGCCAACAATAACAACAATACCAACAGCAACTACTACTACAATAATGATAATAGTGATTCAATAGAAAAAATTAGAACGGAATTTTTAAAGATTTTTGTTTTTTTACCCTTTACTCATATATTCTCCATATCAAATCAATAAAAGAGCTTCTACTATAACTTGTTAGAAATAGCAGCAAGATCTCCTTACCCCCAACCACAATCACATACTACAATCATAAAAAGCAAAAACAAGGCTTTTGGATAATATCTAAATATACATAGCTTTATATGTACATACAGTCCTGTGGAGCCCACTTCATGGTGATGCAAGAGGAAAATATCATCACACTTACATCACCATGATTGCAGATATTGGCCTACAGGCTTTCACAAATGATTTATCAATAAGTACCAGTTTATCACAGATGTTGATATGTAAAGGACTTACACTCTCCCCCTAAATTTGATTGCATGCTCTCAGATTGACACCCAGATTCTCTGAAATGTTCGTATTGGAGCTTCAGCAGCATGTTGTACCAAATTTCTGGCAGAGTGAATTGCATCATGGTGCTGTTTTTCTCACAGATAGTGCCCAGCTGATCCTACCATACTGTGTAGTTGACAAAATCAAAATCAAACAATGTGTATGCACAAAATTAAAAGTATAAAATGGCAACAATTTACCTATCGCACCCTGTATATATATATAAATTGTGTGTGTGTGTGTATACACACACACACACAACAGGCTTCTTTCAGTTTCTGTCTACTAAATCCACTCACAAGGCTTTGGTCAACCCAAAGTTATAGTAGAAGACACTTGCTTAAGGTGCTACACCATAGGACTGAACCCAGAGCCATGTGGTTGGGAAGCAAACTTCTTACGACACAGCCATATATACCTATATCTTATTTCACCCTTTCCTCTTCCTTTCCCCTCATCTTCTATGTAACTCCCCACCACACACATACACAAAATGTTGTCTTTGTAATGTCCCCCTCATCTGATGTCCCTGTGGCAGACAAAAAAAGAAATCATTTTTATTTTTATTATTATTATCGTCATCATTATTATTAGTATCTTCATATTTAAATACCAGAATTTTTTCAAATCCAATAATTCAGAAAAGAAATTTAACAAGTACTTGGCAAAACAGCTCTTGTTTGATGAGGCTGCCATATTTTTGCTGAAAAATTGTCCTTTTTTTTAAATTTTTTTTTATTCATATTTATTATTTATTTTTTTTTTGTAAATTAAATGAATTTAATCTGTCTGTCATTTCAAAAAAAAAAAGATTAATTTTTATTTGATACTTTTTTTTATTTTTTATCACACAGCAATGAATGAATGTCCTTCATTAAAGAAAATTTGAAATTCTGGTCTTTTATATAAAAAAATTCTTTTGATTGCACTCTTTGTCTGTCTGTCTATCTCTCTCTCTCTATTCTCTCTCCCACACACACACACCACTCTCACACATACATTCACACACACACACACACACCACTTGCCTACTTACAATGAAATTTCAGTTTTAAAGCGTTGAAGTGCAGTAGAGGTTAGCAACAGTGCTATTTTGCACTAAACTTTATGTGAAATAATTTCCTATGAAAACTAATAATTAACAAGCAATTGAGGAGGGATCTTATATGTCATGGGTGGGGAACCATTTTTACTACCTGGTGGTGGTGGTGTTTGGGTGGGGGTAAATTATAAGTGCACAAGAACCTGTGATGGAGGTGGTGGTACATTTGTATTGAGAAAAATGATGACTCATTAATTTTACAAATTCATAGGTTCTGCTCCTATTCCTTCTCCTATTTCTGCTGCTGCTCCTCCTCCAGTAGTTTTGTGTTGTAGTCATCAACAGCTGCTATCTTCTTGAGTTTGCATGATTTTTTTTGTTTTTGGTTAATAGTCTGTGAGGCTGTTAAAATGTCACAGGAAAGACATTCTACAAGCTGAGCCAATTGGCCGGAGTCTTAAGAGTAGAGTAGACCAAGAATTAGATGGTTGGATAATACCCATAGTCTCGGTTGGTCATGCTTGGGAATCTAGTCAGAAAGTGTAATAACAGTTATTTCTGATAACACCCTACGGAGGAGATGCCTATAGACTCTACCCCCACGAGTGGCACTTTGAGCATGTGTTTTCTACAATAGCCTTGGGTCAACAAATATATTGTGAGTGAATTTCATCGACACAAACTGCATAAAAGTGTGTGTGTGTGCATGTGTTTTTCCCGCCACCAGACAACCAGTGTTGGTTTGTTTACGTCCCTGTAATTTAAGAGTTCAACGAAAGGGGTCAATGGAGTAAGTACAAGACTTTAGAAAATTAAAAAAAAAAAAAGCCAAAGTTCTAGGGCAGTTTGTTCCACTAAACCCTTCAAATCGATGCCCAGCATTCACTGCTGTCGAACGATTGAAATAAGTAAAAGATAGCCGATAAAACTAAAACATTCTTACATAAGATTTTGGTATGGACAATTTAAAGTGAGATATCTTATATCATCTGACTACAAAAGTGCCAGACTAATTGTCACCAAAAGAGTTAAACATGTGTTCAAGTTCATAGAAGCTTTCTTTTTACACATTTTTTCAAAAAAAAAATAGAAAACACATTTTGAATGCATAATTTACGCAATCAACTTCCATTTCTATGCAAAGGGAATTCTTTTCTCATTAGCAAATGATGATAATAGTTACTTTCTGTCAACCACTCACCCTGAAGAATATTCTGTTATTTTTCTAAATTAAACATAACACTTGAAGAAAACTGCAAATCACTATAAAATTGTCTTATTTTTCTCTCTCTCTCTCTCTCTCTTTCTTTCTTACTCTCTCTTCAAACACATCAGCACACAGACACATGTGTGTGTATATATATATATATATACATACATACATACATACATGCATGCATATATATATATATGTGTGTGTATGTATATATATATGCAAACACTCATACGCACACACACACTTATATGTGTGGGTGTGCAAATATGCATGTATCTTTGTATGTTCTTTTTTTCTTTTTAATTTGGAGTTAATTTTTATCATCTGCTTGCTTGGTTGCATAGTTGCAAAGGAAAGCATCTTCTTTTATGTATCATCTTACAGATTTTCATTGTTCCACTTATCATTATCATTTGTAGCATGTGAATTCAGAAGTTGCATTCTGCCACAAACACCATAAATTCAGCTTTATCTATAGTATGTGTGTGTATGTATTTATGTATGTTAGGTTGGTTGCCTGTTTGTTTTGGACACAATCTGTTCAGAAAGTAATTTGAGATCCTGCCCCCACAGCATTGCGTCTATGATGTTTATATCTCCTGCAGTACTGTTCTGACCCCATCTACAGAATTCATATTTTCTCCATCCAAATGATTTCGAAGACTGCAGAATAAATGATAATCAGATGGGGTAATGTCCAGCGAATATGGTGGGTGGGGTCTGACTAAAACCTTGTGAATGAATTTCATCAGCTCTGTAGATTTAGAAACTGAAAAAAGCCTGTCATGTTATGTGCATGTTTGTTCCCCACTTCCACTCGGCAACTAGTGTCAGTTTGTTTATGTCCCCATAATTTAGAGGATCAGCAAAAGAGACTAATAGAATAAGTATCTGGCTTAAAAATAAGTGCTGAGGTTAGTCTGTTGAATTAAACCCTTCAAGGTGGTACCCCAGCATGGCCACACTCCAATGACTGAAACAAGTAAAATATAACCAACTGCCACCAAAATTGTTGAAGTCATGGTTGTTGAAGAACTTGTTGATGAAAAACATTCCTATATCTTCTGCGAGAAATTAAGTGAAATTTCTTGGTGCATGCATCGTTTTCTGATAAACAAAATACCACAAATTGCAATCCTAATTTTGGACTTAAATCATACAACTGTCTCTCCACCACTATATTGCTTCATCTGTTTACAGAGGAACTATTTCTACTAATTAAAAATAAAAAAAATTCTGGGAAATCACAATTGCTATCAGATGAAATTAAATAACAATCTGTACAAAATATATAAAAAAAAAATTGTATGTTATTCAATTTGCCAAAGCAAAAAATTTACACAAAATTAAGCATAATACCTATCAACATTGTATTTCTAATTTCATTGCTAATAATTATATGAAAGTAGAAAACACATTAGAAATGAAATAA
>NC_142953.1:4900638-4913138 GCF_046866305.1 Octopus bimaculoides
TGAATCGACTTTAGTCCAGGATGTCCTCCCTTTCATCATAAAGAATGTGTGTGTGTGTGTGTGTGTGTGTGTGTGTGTGTGTATCGTTTATTGTCCACATTTCCATACTTGCATGGGTCAGTCAAAATTTCGTGACACAGATTTTTTCATCTGTTACCAAGCAAGGTAATATTTCCCCATGGCCTGACATATTTTCCACAGAAGACTAGAAATGAACAGCCTTGCTTGTATGGATGTCTAGATAAAGTACACATAATCACACACATACATATGTGTATTCACACACACATATACATATATGTATATACATACATACATGCATGCATACATACATACATATATACTCTCACAGACACACACACACAATAATAATAACAACAACAATAATTCTAGGATGAAATTTATAAATATCCAATACATTGCTACATATGTTTCCACAAATCACATGATTTTGACATCAGAGCCAGTATCCTTGCTGAAAACAGCAAGGATACTAACCATGGTGAGCTCTGACTGAAGGAGCCCCGCCCCCTCAAAAAGAAAAAATGAAACCTTTAGATTTAAATGATGTGATTGTTTATTTTTAGAATGACTTTGTTCACATTGTTTTGAATTAATTATGAGATTTCAAATCATTGATGATATGATTGTTTTATTTTTAGACATTGTAGTCTAGGTGTGAGAGGCCAGATTTGGCTGGTTTGAACATAAAACAGGTAGAATATTTTAGCTTGATATGGCTAGTTTAAATACTGAAGGGTTAAAGATATGTTAATAGAATAGAGACAGTAACTTCGGGTTAAGAGCTAATGAAAAATAGCCCCACCCTACTCAATGAACTGCCAAGAATCATTGCCCTTATGTTATTAACACTTAATAATAATTATTTATTTATTTATCTATTATACTTAAACAAGAATATTGTTGACAGTGACTTCAAAGTCTCACCCAGTTAAGCCATCATCGGACTAGCCAAAACTACAAAGTCACTGATGATTTCTTTTAAATTTGTACTTTACAATATTATAAAGTAACCTCACAAATTAATATCATCATCATCATCATCATCATCGTTTAACGTCCGCTTTCCATGCTAGCATGAGTTGGACGATTTGACTGAGGACTGGTGAAACCGGAGGGCAACACCAGGCTCCAATCTAATTTGGCAGAGTTTCTACAGCTGGATGCCCTTCCTAACGCCAACCACTCAGAGAGTGTAGTGGGTGCTTTTACGTGTCACCAGCACGAAAACGGCCACGCTCGAAATGGTGTCTTTTATGTGCCACCCGCACAAGCCAGTCCAGGGGCACTGGCAACGATCTCGCTCGAAAATCCTACAGGAGCCAGTCAGGCGGTACTGGCAACGGCCACGCTCAAAATGGTGCATCTCATGTGCCACCCGCACAAGAACCAGTCCAGGGGCACTGGCAACGATCTTACTTGGCTTGCCGGGTCTTCTCACGCACAGCACATTTCCAAAGGTCTCGGTCAGTAGTCATCGCCTCAGTGAGGCCCAATGTACGAAGGTCTTGCCTCACCACCTCAGCCCAGGTCTTCCTGGGCCTACCTCTTCCACGGGTTCCCTCAACTGTTAGGGTGTGGCACTTTTTCACGCAGCTATCCTCATCCATTCTCACCACATGTCCATACCAGCGCAATCGTCTCTCTTGCACACCACAACTGATGCTTCTAATGTTCAGCTTTTCTCTCAAGATACTTACACTCTGACGGGTATTCACATACTTGTATTTATTATAACTAAACATAAAAGCAAACTTTAACACGTGTGTGTGTGTGTATGTGTGTGTAAACTCTTCATATCCTTTTCATATTCATTGATTTCAAATTCAAATTTCTAATCCTGCCTCCTGTTGTGGGGAGATAGTTACATCCCTTTGTATGAACAGCCATCCAGAGGGCACTTCGTGAATCTGCTATTTATTTCCCCCAAACGCTTTGCTCACAGAGCTTCCTCAACAACCAACTTCAAAATGAAGTCCAAAACTTGCACATCTGATGAATGTAAGTCTATTGATCTTACGTGAATCTTGCAGTCATGTCTAAGTGTTTTCTTAGTACAATTATATTTTATTTACATTATGGTTTGTACGTTCCTTTGAATGTATGTGTATGTATATATATATATATATATATATATATATATATATATATATATATAACATATACATATGTACATATATATATTATATATACATATGAATATATATATATATATATATAATCTATATATGTGTTTGTATATAAAAATCATACATACATATATATATATGCATATATATATATATATGTATATATATATATATATATATATATATATATGTATATATATATATACAAACATATATATTGTTGGTATTCATACATAGTTATTTATGGCTTCTAATTTGTTTTGTGTATCCAATTTATTGATTATGCTTCCTTCTGCAATGGTGCAGTATTAGAACAGTAATAAATGTTGTGCCCATATGACTACAAAACAACATATTTAATGATAGATTACTTGTGTGTGTATTTATACATACACGCACGCACACACACACATGTACGTACATACATACATACATGCATACATACACTCCTATACATTTAAGTATTTAATTATATGTAGCTTTTGCAGATTTTTTTGCTGTTGATTATTACTTTTGTAGTTTTGTACTTCTCTAGTTTTTTAGTAATTTTTAATCAAGATATTGGCATATGCGTGTATGAGTGTGTGTGTGTGTGTGTGTGTGTGTGTGTGTATACGTGCCTATTTGTACATATGTACGTGTATGTATGTATGTGTGTGTATGTATATATATATATATATACACACACACACACACATACATACATTTATCTGTCATTATTATTATCATTTATAAAGTCCACTTCTCCATTCCTGCATGGGCCAGATAATTTGTTAGGGCAGATTTACTGCTGCTGGATATCCTTCCTGTTGCTAACTAGTGCCTGTTACACTAGAAATGTTAACAACCTCGCTTGTAAGACGGATGCTTGTTTACAACCATTACATGATGTCTAGACAAGAATACACACACTCACACACACAACACATGTATGTATATGTGTGTGTGTATGTATGTATATATATATATATATATATATATATATATATATGTACTTGATGGGCTTCCACACAGTTTCCATCTGCCAAATTAATTCACAAAGCAATGGTCAGCCTGAGGCTACAGTAGAAGACACTTGTTCAAGATGCCATACAGAGGAACTGAACCCATACCCACATGGTTGCAAAGTGACCTTCTTATGGTCAAATTATTAAAAAGTTTGCTTTACATTGAGCCTTATGTTCAATCCGAGTGTGTGACCTCTTGAACTATTGTCTTTTGTCATAATCTCAGGTTATGTCATAATCTCAGGTCATAATCTCATTTTATGTGAAATTGACTTAAGGGAAATTGAATGGATGAACAACCAAATACAAGATTCCAAGTTCGATTCCAGGCAGTGACCTGAATAATAATAATAATAATGAAAATAATAATAATAATAATAATAACAACAAAAAAAAAAAAATACCTTAGGAATGAGAACCCAGGTTCATCAGGCAAAATGCTTAGCAGCATTCTATATCTCTTTACATTCTGAGTTCTAATTCCAGCAAGATCAAATTTGCCTTCATCCTTTCAAGATCATTAAAATAAGTGCCAGTTCAAACACTGGGGTTGATGTAATCGATTTTCCCCCCACTCCCCCACCCACCTTCCCCAAACTTGCTGGTCTTACACCAAAATTTGAAACCAAAATTTACTTCATGAACCCCGAAAGGAGGAAAGGCAAAGTCAACCTTGGTGGAAACGGAACTCTGGACATAAGCAGTGTGCTAACAGTTCTGCCAGTTCACTGTTTTGATAACAACAGTAATTATAATAATAATAATAAGACTGAGAGAAACAGCAAACAATAGCAATAACGCCAGAACAACTTGGTCAACAACACTCACAGAAATACTGACAACAATAAGAGCATCAATAACAGTGTTATATAGAACATAGAGGTGTAAACAGTAATGATAATGAGAATAGTTACAGTAACAGCAACAACAACAACAATGGCCACAACAGAGAAGAGGCAGCAATGTTAACATTGATGACAATAGACACAAGAAGACTGTAACAGTTACAACAACAATAGCAGCAGCAGCAACAACAACTAGAACAGTGACTCTAGATGGTAACAAGATAGTGTTGTTTCTTAGCTTTTATCAAATATTTAAGAGGATTGCATCATGTCTTTTGGTTTGTAGCAGAAAAAAATAAATAAAACATATCTACACACACACACACACACACACACACACACACACACGCATGCTCACACATACTTACACAGACTCATACTTTCAGTCATGCATGTGCAGGCATACGCACATACACAAACATAGACAGACACATTCTTACGCACGCACACACACACTTGTACATACATCCATGTATGTCCACTCACATGCACATATACTCACACACATATACTCATACACATAGACACACAGCCATTCACAGACATGCATACTTACAATCATGCACATACGCACACACATGCACTCACATAGACACAAACACACACGTGTTCTTGCATTCACACACAAATACATACTCACCTATAAGTACATAGACACACTAAGACACTGAAACACACATTCATACTCACAATTATGCATACACTCACACTTGTGTAGACACATACATACACATATACACACTCACACAGACATACAGAGAGACAGTAACACACTGATACGCACTTCCAATCATGCACACACATATACACACACATTCTCATAGACCCATACACTCTCTCACAAACACAGATTAAAGAAATTTAAAAAGATAAATTTTTTTAAAATACTTTAAAGAACAGAATTTAAAGAAACAAAAATAAAACACAAGATAGAATAATTAATTCTTGTCTTTTAATCAATTCCTTCAAGGAATTCCATTTCTTTAGAGTTGAATCAAAATTCTCAAATATGTCAGTAGAATTGTTGTTATTTCTTCACCTACATTAAATATTCACAAGTGTCTTTTCCCCTGCTGGTTCCCCATAGTCTTACTTGTAATATATATATATATACATATATATATATATATATATATACATGCACTTATATATAAATATATATATGTGCATATTCATATATACATATTATATATGTATGTATATATATATATATATATATATATATATATATATATATGATGATTTTGCTTAGGTAAAGTGATACTAATAACTAGTTGTTAGAACTAAATATACATATGTGTTTGGAGTAAAGTGTTAGATGAGTATAGAGCATAATATTAACTAATGACTTAAGCATTTAAATGATATCATGAATATGTATGTATGTATGTATGTATGTATGGTATAGTATAACAACATCACATCACAAACTTCCCACAATTCTAGCGGCTGATACAGACTGATAATGGAATAATATATTCATATTCATTAAGCAATACAGATACACATATTAGGGGCTATGCTGGGTGTTTTTATCCAACCCATGCAAGCATGAAAAAGTGGTTGTTAAATGATGATGAAAATCGTATATATATATATATATATATATATATATATTATACAAAATATTAAAAACTGTTATTTTGTCTTCTGCACTTGTTGTCATTGAGCAACAGTGTTGTTACACATCCTATTATGGGTTTTTAAGACAATTTAGTTCCAGAAATTGAGATATCTCTTATACATGATAGCATATTATATATATCATGTTATCAATGAACATTTAAAGTAAATTAAATACCACTTTCGTTAATCTGAAATAATAAGCTGGAAACAATATCAGATGAAGATAATCTCTTTGGCAGATTCTCAGAAGGTTTGCTGACAAAGTAGTCTCTATTTACAAAGAAGACATTAAGAACTGACTGTTTCTGAAAATGGAAACCACAGAACAACTTGTCTTCCATCTTTTATAATTTTATCTTTTACTTGTTTCATTCGTTGGACTAGGGCCATGCTGGGAGGGTTTTAGTCAAACAAATTCAACCCCAGTGCTTATTTTTTTTAAAGTCTGCTTCTTATTCTATCAGTCTCTTTTGCCAGACCACTAAATAATGGGAATGTAGTCAAACTAACACTGGCTGTCAAACAATGGTGAATGACTGACACACAGACTCAATATTTGATTGAGATTAAATATCGGTTTCAAATTGATATTTATTTCATCAACCCTGAAAGGACAAAAAGCAAAGCCGACTTCAGCAGAATTTTAGCTCAAAACTTAGAGGCAGACAAAACGCTGCTAAACATTTTGTCCAGCATGCTAACAATTCTGCTACCTTGTGCACTTTGGAGTCACTAAAATAATTGTGCCAATATATTTGACATATATATCCTTTCCCCGATGGTGAGGTTTTGTGTTTATGCAATAAATTTACATAATAATTTGCTTGCATATATAAATGAAAATCTATTGATGACTGCTTAAATGTGTATGTGTGTATGCATGTTTGTGTGTATGTGCAACTGTGTGTGCATGTGTGTATATGCATGTTTGTGTGTATTTGTATACTGAAACTCAGGGTAGGGATCTATGATGTTTTCAGATCATAATAAGTAGGACAAAACTGTAAAATGTATTGAGTATCATTTGTCATTGTTGTTCACACACCATGCTTTGTTTTTGTGCCCCTTTGAGCACACACATGTACACATATACATATGCACACACATGTACATACATGCATGCACACATGCACACACCTATGCACAAACATACCATTTGTTTTGGTAAATTGAAGCAATGACACCTGACAGCCAAGAAAGTCACTTGTCAAAAGTCGAACCAAATCAGTAAAACGAAGAAAATTCTTCCCTGACCTTTTATCTGCAATTTTAATTATGTGAAAGAGGCAGGTTGGAGGAATTTTTCAACTGATGTTACCGGATATAATTTTTTTTTTTTTTTTTTTTTTTTTTTACAGCTCAATGAATTTTCCAACCTAATCTAAAGTATACTGATTCTTTCAAAAAGGAAGAAAAAAAAAAAAGAGAATATTACAAAAAAATTACAGCTGAATATTCAAGATACAAAAGACTTTTGTATGATTTAATGAATTTTATTATTGTTATTTTATCATTTATTGATATCTTTTTTTTTTTATTAGTCATGATTTGAGAAATATATCTCAAAAGTTTCCTTTCTTACACTTAAGAATTAGACTTGTCTTAGGAAATATACATGGAAGTGCTTGTGGTTTAACAAAGAATGTTCAAAGTTAAAAAAATATTCAGTTAACAAAGATATTCAAGGTTAACAACACTCAAAGTTAACGCAAATGTTCACAGTGCCAAAATTTGGCATCATAAATGCCAAAATGTTCACAGTTATGTTCACAGTGCCAAAATTTGAAATCATTATCATCATTATTATTATTCCTTATATTCTGAGTTCAAATTCCACCTCGGTGGACTCTGCCTTTCATCCTTTTGGGGTCGATGAAATAAGTACCAGTTACACACTGGGGTCAATGTAATCAACTAGACCCCCTTCCCCAAAATTTCAGGCCTTGTGCCTATAGTAGATAGGATTATTATTATTATTATTATTATTATTATTATCATCAGTCAATAAAACGTGGCGAGCTGGCGGAATCGTTAGCACACCAGGCAAAATGCTTAGTACCATTTCATCCATCTTAATATTCTGTATTCAAATTCTGTTGAGGTCAGTTTTGTCTTTTATCCTTTTGGAGTTGATTACATAAATACCGGTAGAGGACTGGGGTTGATGTAATCAACTTAACCCCTCCCTCAAATTTACTGGTCTTGTGCCAAAAATTTCAAACTATTATTATCAATCAATAAATATGATTTTGCTTGTCACAGCAAATATTCAAATGTCACACTTTTAAACAAGCTTAACTACAAAATGAAATCAAAGTGATAATCAGGATGTTTATCATAACAAAACATGTTTGAGTGTTATATACTTTATACATTAGCTGCGAAATGAGTGTGTGTAGTGTTTGTGTTGTGTATGTTGGTGATTGTGTAGAATATGTTACGTTTGTGTTTTGGCAATTGCATTGAGTGTATATGTGTGTTGGTGATTCTGTATGTGTTGTGTATGAATTGTGTGGTGAGTGTAGTGAATTGTGCTATTGATTTAAATCTATTAAACATAGGATGGACGGTCACTGTCGGAAGGCTTTTGATCATTAGGATTGCTGAATGAGAATTGTCGGGGGGGGGGGGGGCTAAACAACAACAACAACATGATGAGTAAAGGATCCTTTACATAGTCACTTGACCCACTAAAACAAAAAACAAAAAATCCAACTCAATTTTTCTTAAACATAGGTTCCTCTTAGCAGCATTACAGACCCTCAGCCAAATCAATGCTCTGGGCCCTATCTTCTTTTTTACTTATTTCAATCATTGGACTATAACAATGTTTGGACACCACCTTGAAGGGCTTTTGGTCAAACAAATCAACCACAGTTCTTACTTGTTCTTTAAAGTCTGGTATTGATGCTATCAGTCTGTTTTGCTGAACCACTAAGTCACAGGGATGTAAATCAACACTGGTTGTCAAGCAGTGACAGGGAAGGCAAAACACAGCCACAAAGACACACATGTGTGTATGTATACCATCATCATCATCATTCAATGTCCATTTTCCATGTTGGCATGCATTAGAAGGTTTGACAAGAGCTGACCAGCTGAGGGGCTGTTCAGGGTCCTTGCCTGTCTTGGCATGGTTTCTATGGCTGGATGTCCTTCCTAATGCCAACCACTTTACAGAGTTTAGTGAGTGCTTTTACACAGCACCAGCATGGGTGTTTTTTTACATGGCACCATCACCTATGAGCCCAGAATATTAGGGATACTCAGCTGGAGAGGGTTTCAGGGGATGAACCTGTATGCAAGGACAACCATGCTTTTATATACATACATACAAATGCACATGATGGGCTATGGGCTTCCACACAGTTTCTGTCTACCAAATTCCCTCATGAGGTATTGGTTGGCTAGGGGCTATTGCCCAATGTGCCATGCAGTGGGACTGAACCTGAAGCCACATGGTTGGGAAGCAAGCTCCTTAATCACACTGCTATGTCTGCACCTATAGAATTTATTCAGTTGACAACAAGCCACAGCATACATAGGTCAGAATTGTGCCCCAAGATCTATGAGGCCCCTGGGTGACTGCTCAGTGTACCTATGTGTTAAGACATTACAATTTGGACCACAATAACTTCTTAAAATAGGAAGGACATAATTTGGAATTATAGTCCTAGATGTATTGTATGAATATATGATGAGATGGTCATATCTGGAATGCGTTAATCATTGATTTATTTAATCTGGGTTGACCTGGGGGTTAAGCAATAACAGTAAAGGACCAGCATTTCAGGATTAGAAACAAAGAATCTTTTAGTAGAAACATCAAACATTGGAATGGTTCTAAAGAAAAAAAGAAAAAAAAATTGCCTACCTACCTCTCTCTCTCTCTCTCTCTCTCTCTCTCCCCCTCTCTCTCTCTCTCTCTCTCTCTCTCTTACACACACAGAAACACATTCACCCTCTGGCATACTTTCTCTAGCTTTTCACTCTCTCTCCCTTCCTTTCTCCCACTCACTAACTTTCTCTCTCTCTCTCTCTCTCTCTCTCTCTCTCTCTCTCTCGTGCCTTTCATTCACTCATTCCCTTCATTTCTCTCTCTCTCATCACATATAAACACACACACTGACACACTTTCTCTTGCCTTTCATTCTCTCTCTCCCTCCCTCTCCTCTCTCTCTCTCTCTCTCTCTCCTTCATTCTCCAAATCTGTCTCTCAGTCAAAAGACAGACCAGACATTTGTTGTTGACTTGTAGCTTAACAGTGTTTTTTTTTCCACCTCTTTTTTTTATTTTCCTTTTTTCCTACTTGTCCACATTTCTTAGAAGTCAAGGTTCCAAATCTCCTCCTTTCCCACCACCACCACCATTAACATCGACATCATCACCACCTCAACTTTCTCTTTCATTCCTTGCCCTCTGTGCTAACCACACACACACACCATCCTTCCAGTCCCAATCCTCTCCTCTCTCTCCTCTTACTGAATTATGCTCTCCTTTTGATCAATGGAAAATATTTTGAAAAACTTACCATTGTATTCATTGCTCTTTGAAGTCTGTAGGAATTAACAAAACTCGTTGATTGCAGAGAGCTGCACAGAGAGCAAGACCTTTAGATCTACACATATTATTTATTCAGTTTTACTTTCAGTTTCACAACATTTTCTAATCATGTGCTATCATTTAGCTCTATTGAACTACTACTACTACTACTACTACTACTGCTGCTGCTGCTGCTGCTGCTACACTTTTATATCTTCTGATTCCAATGATTCTTTTTCTTCTTCCTCTTCTCATATTTGTTGTTGTTATTCCGTATAAAGTCATCCAGTTGTAGTATTTGTTGTTGTTGGTGGTGGGAAGGAAAAAAAAGAATCAACCACAAGGAAAAACGAATGAAAGACTCGTCTTAGAGGAAAGGAAGATGAGGAGGTAGAAGAAGAGGAAGAAAATGGACTGGGTCGGAGACATCTATGTGTGGGGTAGAGAACAAACTGAGGGATATCTAAGAATGGATGGAGAGACGGATGGAAGGAAGGATGGACAGACGGACGGACATACAAATGAATGGATGGATAGATGGACAGTTGAATGGAGGGATGGATGGACACAAAGATAGTCAGACTGACAGAAGGACACATGGATAGGCGGACAAATGGATGCATTGATAGATTAATGGATGGAGAGACAGATAAATGGAAGGACAGATGGATAGATGTATTGATGGACAGGTGGATGGACACATGGAGGGATGGACAGATGAAGTGAGACAGTTGAATGCATGGATAGACCAACAGACAGGTGGATTAACAGATGGACAAGTGGATGCATAGACAGTTGGACATATGGATGGATAGACAGACAAATGGGTCAAAGAGACAGAGGAATAGACAGATGGCTAGATAGAAAGACTGAAAGACTAATCAAAAAGAATGACAGAAAGAATGAATGGAAAATGAAAAGGATAGAGATAGATAGATAGATAGATAGAAGGGTAAATAGATAGGAAGAAAGGTAGACATATAGGATAGACTTAAACAAATGAAAAGACCAAAGATAAATAATAAAAAAAATGAGTTTCAAAGAATGATTGAATGAAGAAAAGAAAGAGAGAGAGAAAGAAAGAAAAGGTCATGCAAGTTTATTTAAGTCGTATTGATAGTATTTTCTATTGAAAGAGAATTACTAATATTTCATGTTTTGCTTCAGTTTCAGTGGTGTGGGTCTTGCCTGCCTAGAGGAGATTTTACAGAATGTGTATGTTGTATGCATTCAGAGCAAGGGAAAGAGAGAGAGAGAGAGAGTGACTGAGTAAGAGAGAGAGAGAGAGAGAAAGACACCTGTGAGATTCAAAAGAAGGATTTTTCAGCAAGATGAAGTGTAAATGCAATCAGGAACTTTAATTATCTCCAACTTTATCTTTCTGGATAGCATAGACACTTTCTTTCCAGCCATCAACCCACTCTCACTCCTTCCTAACCCCACCACCTCAGGATCTGTTTTCTTTTCTTTTCTTTTTTTTTTCTCTTTTTTTTTTCTTTTTTATACTCTGTTTTCTTATGGAGAAAGAGGGGAAAAAAAGATTTTCTTTTCTGAAGATGGTGAATCTTTTGTAGATTCTCTTTATATATATATAATGATGATGATGATATATATGTGTGTGTATGTATATGCGTGTATGTGTGTGTGTGTATATGTATGTATGGTATGTGTATGTGTGTGCATATATATATATATATATATATATATGTATATATATGCATATGTGTGTGTGTGTGTATGTAAGTAGTATTATTACTGCTTTATTTTTTTATGGCAACATATTTTCTAAGCATTCAAAAGACTAGTCCCTGGACACCGAATACTTTAATACATTCAATGTTTAAGAAAGATATATCACAAAAAAATTTCTTAAATAAAAAAAAGAAAATTGTATCATTTGATGAAAAAAAAAATTTGAAAAAGAAATTAGAAGAAAAAGCACATATAATATAATACAGCCATAAAAATAAAAATATTATCATTTTATCTCCATAAAGTTCATTAATTGCACTTCTATTATGCTATGAAAACTCCAAGTGAAACAGCAGCAGCAGCAACAACAATAACAACAACGATAATATTAATGATGATGATAATACTAATAATGGTGGTGATAGCAGCAGCAGCAGCAGCAGCAGTAGTAGTAGTAGTAGTAGTATTAGATATCTCCTTAACGAAATTATGTTATCTTTTTATCTCTTACCTTGGAAGAGTTCACACTGCAACAAACTAACCCAGCCAATCAACCAATCATCCAACTGGCCAACCAGGTATTGATATGCTCTGTCCTCCAACTCTACCACCACCACCACCACCACCACTACCACCGT
>NC_142953.1:4918138-4975638 GCF_046866305.1 Octopus bimaculoides
AAGAGCCAGTCCAGGGGCACTGGCAACGATCTTACTTGGCTTGCCGGGTCTTCTCACGCACAGCACATTTCCAAAGGTCTCGGTCAGTAGTCATCGCCTCGGTGAGGCCCAATGTACGAAGGTCTTGCCTCACCACCTCAGCCCAGGTCTTCCTGGGCCTACCTCTTCCACGGGTTCCCTCAACTGTTAGTGTGTGGCACTTTTTCACGCAGCTATCCTCATCCATTCTCACCACATGTCCATACCAGCGCAATCGTCTCTCTTGCACACCACAACTGATGCTTCTAATGTTCAGCTTTTCTCTCAAGATACTTACACTCTGACGGGTATTCACATTGACATTACACATCCAACGGAGCATGCATATGTATGTACCTATATACATATACACATATGTATATATACACATATATATATATTGGAATGTATATGTATGTATATATGCATAGACCAAGAAAGAGAGAGTTGGATAATATTGTGCATTATTGAACCATAGACAGAATCTCGCATCTTAGCTGTTGTTCTGCCTCACCATGCCATTAACCCACTGGTTTACTGGGTCTCCCACTTCTAGGTTCAGTAAAAAATGAGATATTTAAATCTAACACAGCATCAGATCATTATTGAGAATGGATTTAAATAAATATCCCATCTTTAAGCTTGTTCTTGTTGCTGCAGAGACGACCTTTTGAATAAAGGTATTTATAATTAGTTCAATAGCATTGCAAGATGATAGAGGTTTCAATTGCCACTTATTAAAGTTTTTTTTTTTAAACCATTGTTAAAAAAAAAAGAATTCAAATGAAAAATCTTACACTCTGGTCTGACTTGAATCCACTACCAGATTATGCAGGATGTCCTATCACTGCTTATTTATCTGTGTCTTTACTTACATTGGGTGCCCTGTTAATTTCTGTGGAAAATAAGATAACTAAATCTACCGCCACATTATAAAAATAGATTTAAATATCTCATTTTTAAGTTGTTTCTCAGGTGTTGGTTTGATGGCCTAATAGGTAAAGGTGTTAGTTTGATGGCCTAATAGGTAAAGGTGTTAGTAATTTAACCAATAACCTTGTATGAAGGTAGAGGTTTCAATCTCTATCTAGAAATATATTTTTTTATATTTTTGTATAAACGAAAAAAAAAAAAAAAAAAGACTCTCACCTCCTTCTGGCCAGGATTGAACCCCAGACAGGACAGTTCAGAATGTCCCACTCACCCAGTTCATCTACACTCACCTTTACCTACTAGTCTACCGGGTCCCCCCCCCCCACACTAATTGCTGTCAAAGATGAGATACTTAAATCTATAATTGTGTCAATCAATAATAAAAATAGATTTAAATATCTCATTTTTAATCTGTTTTTCAGGTGTTAGTAATTTAACTAACAACCTTGTATGTAGGTAGAGGTTTCAATCTCTATCTAGAAATATATTTTTTAATATTTTTGTATAAACGAAAAAAAAAATAAAATAAAAAGACTCTCACCTCCTTCTCTCATCCTGGCCAGGATTGAACCCCGGACAGGACAGTTTAGAATGTCCCACTCACCCAGTTCATCTACACTCACCTTTACCCACCAGTCTACCGGTGCCTTGCCATACTCAAGATCAGCCATACTCTGCAGTAGAAGTGTTAAGACTGATCCTTCTGGTGGTGTAAAGCACTCGTGGTGACGCCACACAAAAACACCCATGCAGTGCCAGATAAAAGCACCAAGCACACTCTGTAAAGTGGTTGGCCTTAGGAAGGGCATCCAGTCGTAGAAACCACGCCAAACCAGACTGGAGTCTGGTGCAGTTCCCCAGCTTGCCAGCCCTGGTCAAATAGCCAACCCATGCCAGCATGGAAAAGAGACACTAAATGATGATGATGATGATATAATATCACAGAAACTAATCTATAATATATAATTATTATATGTGAATCAATGACAGAACAGAAAATCGTGACTTAAGACAAAAAAATATAACTTGCGGATATCAAGTTCTGATCATTTACAGCAAGAAACACAACTTTGCCTCTATTCCATCTAAGAATGCAATAGGTTTCAAACAGACAAAATTCCAAGAGACAATGGTGGTGTCATGCTGGGGCATGTAGTGGGGTGGTTAGGGTAACCTGATATAATCGACTAACAAATAAACCAAAACTTGACAGTGCTGCCCCAGCATGGCCAGAACAACCAATGACTGACAGTAGTAAAAATAATAAAACGAATAAATAAATAAGTAAAAACAGAAATGAGAATTCTTTAAGCAGCAGAATCAATACCAACCAACTAACCAACCAGCCAACCAACCAGAATGCTAAAAATAAACTTAACATTCACAAAGAATATGAAAAACAAAAAAAAAATAAGAAAGAAACTAGAAAAAATAACAAACACAAAAAAACAAATAACTGTACAAGCAAACACATAAAAAAAAAACATATAACAAAATAGTTTATTAATTGATCTAATGAAAGGAATTTTCTCTTCATTCTTTGAATTTTGTTAAAAAGATAAAAGAATGTCTTTCCTTTTTCATTGATTCATTTCAGCAGTGTGAAAAAAAAAGAAAGCAAAAGAATCAAACAAGAAAAAAAAAATGAAGAAATATATAAGAAATTATATATTTCTTGGCAAACATGAAAGGACTAACTGTTGTTCTCGTGAAATCTTTTTAAGTCCTCTATATCACCATTAAAACAGGATTACATCTTTTATCAACTGTCATCACAAGTTCTTTAATGTTTCTGGAGTTGAGCAGCCTGATCTAATCATTGCATAGCAGAGTAGGGGGAGTAGGGTGTGTGTGTGGGGGGGGGGGGGGGGGTAAGTGGGTGTGATTAGATTATATATGTACACACATACACACACATGTATATACACACACATAAAGACACATGTATACACACACATATACACACACACATATACAGTATACAAACATGCACACTCATGCGCACACACACGCATATATACAGTATACAAACATGCACACTCACACACATATATATGAGTACAGCTGAAGAATATGTGTGTGTGTTTACCATATATTTATAATGTGTGTGAGTGTGTGTATGTATATATATAGATGGATATACACACACTTATACCTATGTATATATATGGATATACACACACTTATACCTATGTATATATATGGATATACACACACTTATACCTATATATATATATATATATATATATATATAGAGAGAGAGAGAGATATACACACATTTATATATATATATATATATATATATTTTCATATGTATACACATGCACATGTATATATATTCCCATAGTTTTCTTCATTCATTAGTGTCTTAAGATATGTTCAGGTACTCTAAATCCGTGTGTGCATGTGTGGTGTGTGTTCAACAGTGTGACTTTGTTCATTCATCAGTCTCCTAAGATATGCTCAGATAACTCTGCGTACATATGTGTAAATGAGTGTACATATGTGTGTGTGTGTTTCTACTTTTGTATGTGTGTGCTCACACACGTATCTGTGTATGCGTATTTGTGCATGTTTTCTTTACATGGAGCTTTTGAGAAAGTGTGTGTGTGGGCGGGGGCGGTTTCTATATTTTACAGGTGAACAGATAATTTCCCTTCCTGCCAACCATGTCATTTTCAAGATTGCTTCATGTGGTTCCACATGTGATCCCTCAGTGGGGGACCATAGCCAGTTATTTTTTACTATAAATTTGAATAAACAATACTTTATGAACGGAATTTGGTAATACAATTCTATATTTCTGAGATGAAGAGGGCTGAAGCGTACACAGCCAAAATGTGGTGAAAGCAACAATGAAGATGATGACACCGGTCCAACTTATGTGAACAGTGTACATGGAATCTGTGTGGAAACCATTCATGCATGCATGTGTGTGTGTGTGTGTGTGTGTGTAAAAAGCATCCAGTTCACACTGTAAAGTGGTTGGCATTTGGAAGGGCATCTAACTGTAAAAACCATGCCAAGATAGACCTCGCCTGTGCTGGTGTCATGTAGAAAGCACTGAGTCAACTCTGCAGGGTGGTTGGTGTTAGGAAGGGCATCCAGCTGTAAAAGCCATTCCAAAATGGACACAATAGCCTGGGGTAGTCTTCTACCTGGCCAGCTCCTGTCAAACTATCCGACCCATGCCTGCATGGAAGGTAGATGTTAAACGATGATGATGATATATATATATATATATATATTTATGTATAGAATATACAGAGTCAAGAGGTATGAGATGAATATATTTATTTCACCAATCAATATCTGTAAGATGACAATTGATTCACAGCCAACAGCATGGTTTGTAACCTGGTTCTCTAAAAGAGCTTTTTTGTGATTTTCACCAGATTAGATAAATCCATATATTGTACCTAATATATATATATATATATGAACTCTACTAAAATTTTTGCTGATGCAGTTGCCCTTACTTTCTTTGCCATGGTCCCCTCTCAAATACTTTCGTGGCATACAGAGTTAGTTGAGGGAGCTTTTTACTTTTGCTTTCTTGTCTTACAAGTTACTCGGCAACCTCACCAGTGCTGATGCCATGTAAAAAGCACCCAGTACACTCTGTAAAGTGGTTGGTGTTAGGAAGGGCATCCACCTATAGAAATTATGTCAAAGCTGTCATTGGAGCTCAACACAGCCCAACAGCCCACTCGATCCTGTCAAACTGTCTAACCCATGCCAGCATGGAAAACAGACATTTAAATGATGATGAAGATGACTTGATTTTGCTTAGACACAATGTTACTAATAACCAGCTAGTAGTATTCAGTATACTTATGCATTATAGCAAAGCATCAGGAGAGTATAGAATGACAAAAGAACAGGAGTTATATAATCATCTTCATTAGCTTACAGCTGTTTCCTCAGAGTCATTTTAAGGGGCTCCAAAGAAGCTACAGGATGTGGCACAAGCATTCGCTCTGAGTGCACATCTTTTTAAAAGAGAAACAGCTGTAAGCTAATGGAGTTGATTATGTGATTCCTGTTCTTTTGTCCTCCATTAATTGATATATATGTATATATATGAAGAAAGATTTTCTTAAAACAGAAATTATTAATTATATAAAATAATTCTTTAAAAAAATTAGACTGATATGAACATTTTGGGGGAAAGATTCCATATTGTGTGTAAGTGCTTTCCCATTTATTTTTTAGACACACATTATGGGGTGGGGTTTGATATATGTGTGTGTATGGCAATCTCATTGGTTCTGGTGAATGAGTGAAAACATCATAGGTTTCAAAAAATCCTTTAGTCTTACCAATGACATGGCAGACTCTGCAGTGTTAATTCTATGATAAAGTGCACCCAGTACATGACTGATATATATATATATATATATATATATATATATATATATATATATACACACATGCATGGTACACTGAATAAAAATGTTATAAAGCCCATAAGTAATATACTAAGATATATATATATATATATATATATATATTCATTCATTCATTCATTTAATTGAAACTACAGCATTAAACTATCATCACACTGAGTTTCCAATTTCTGTTCTTCCTTGAATCCTGAACTTTGAACAAATGTATAAACTCTATTTCTTGTACTTGTTTTGTAAAGCTATTTCTCTCCTTTGTACATTGAAATACACAGACACACACAAGATATATATATATATATATATATGTGTGTATATGTCTATATATGTATATATTATGTGAGTGTGTGTGTGTGTGTGTGTGTGTGTGTGTGTGTGTACATATGTATATGAGAGCTCTTTGATTTACTTCTTCAACATTTGAATAAGATTTGCTTTTCTCTGTGGATTTTTATCATTTTAGCCGTAGCTGACATGAGGGGTGCACATTTCTGGCTATGTATGTATCTATATTTCTTCTGTATGCATATGTTTTATTCATATATTTTTATCTTTAATTTCCATTATTATGGTGATGAGATGTTGAATGAGAAAAATTCAATGGATTGCATTGTAAACTAATGCATGCCTTCTTTTTGTTGTGTTCAACAAAACATGCTTACATACATACATACATGCTTACATACATACATACATACAGAGTTACTTACATATTTATCTCTGCTAAATTGTTTGACCAGATTTAGGTATTCCATAAATGATACTTTTCATCACTGGTGGGTAAAGGATGGGGTAGGGGGTTCATTAATCAAAATTTTCTTGGCTTATCACATCAAGTACGTTAGTTCTCACTTAACTGTACATGCATACAACACAGATGTGAATATATCTCTAAGTAACAATCTGAAAAAGCTGAGGTTCTCAGAAGAAAAGAAGTTCAACCAGCTAACATGCACATTACAGACATGATCTGTAAGTGGAACAGTAAAAATATGCAAGACTGTTTTCAAGTTCAAGATGTGAGCTTGTTTTTGTTATCTACTTTCCAATGACGTAGCTTTGTATCTTTGTTGGAAATCAGCTTCTTCCCTACAGGAAGATTTCACATAATTAAAAATAGAAGAGAAGACAATAACACACACACACACACACACACACACGCACACATTATTTGTGGGAGTGAAAATCCTGTAAATATGTGAGTAATACATATGCATGTATTGGAAATGTGTCAAATCTCATGTATGTGTGTGTGTATTATATGTATGTATATATATATATATATATATATATATATATATTTATATATGTGTGTGTATACATACACACATATATCAATGTATGTATATATGAATATATATACACACACAAACACACACACATATGTATGTATTTGTATATGCGCATGTCTGTGTTCTGGCCAAGATTTCAAACACTTGCCAGCTATATCTTTCACTGTTTTTGTCAAACATACAATTAACAATTGCAATTTGGCTACAGAAGCTCTTTATATTTTCAGCTATAGACCTACACACACACACACACGCGCGCGTGCGCACGCATGCATCAACATCAATAATAACATATGTTTGATTTTGAACATAGTTCTGAGTATTGAAATGCATACTTTTTGTGCATGAATGTATGTAATTTTAAACATGTGCACACACATACACACACAAGCATATACATAAAGATATGACTGCATATAAATATATATATATATGCATATGTAAATATATATGTGTGTGTGTGCACATACTCATGTATATATATACACACACACATATATGTAGAAAGAGAGAAATGCAAGCATGTCTATGTGGTTAAGAAATTTGCTTCCCAACCACAATCTTGCAGGTTCAGTCCCACTGCAGGCATCTTCTACTCTTGCCCTGGACCAACCAAAGCCTTGCAAATGGATTTATTTAACAGAAATTAAAAGAAATTCCTTAGATATATATATATATATATGATGATGATGATATGTATGTATATGTATTCCATATCTATTTTTTTCTCATGTATTTGATTCTTTTCTTCATGTCTGAAATTAATGTAGTTGACTGGTCCTTTAGTTCTTTAATTATCTACCCTATGTCAATCTTTCCTCACCACTCTGCTTCTTAATTTTTGGTCTAGAGCGGTGGTTCTCAATCATTTTTTTGCCTATGGACCCCTTTGGTTCCTATTTTACTCGAATGGACCCTCCTAGCCATTTGATGTCTAAAAATCCGATTATATTTTTATAAATAAATATTATTAGGAACTGTATGAAAAAAATTAAAATATTTTGTGCATTGTAGAAGTATAACCAATTTATTGCACATAAATTTTAACAACAGAACCTTATATAGATCCCCCCCCCTCCAGCCAACAAGGGTCATATGGACCCTGATTGAGAACCATTAATCTAAATCTATGAACAAAAGCAGTTTTTGCCTTGACCATTCTCTATGTCATTGGATATTTTATTCACATGGTGGTGATTAGCATAGAATCAGTGATGTTAGACAAGTGATTCCCAACTAATTTTTGCCTATAGTTCGCTCTAATTTGCATTTTACTCAACTGGACCTTCATAACCATTTGAAATTTTAAAAATCCTATTATATTTTTATGATTAAATATTATTAGGAAATGTATTAAAAAAATTGTTAAAATATTTTTGTATTGTAGAAGTATGACTAGTTTATTGCATATAAATTTTAATGATAAAATCTAATATGGACCCCAGCTGAGAACCCCTGGCCAAGAGAAAGAGAAAGAGAGAGAGAGATTTATATTGTATTTATTTTAAATACTTCATTCACTATTTTACAACAAATTTAGTCTTGAAATACTGAAAATTGCATAATAAAAATGGTGAAAGAAGCAATAGCAACATTATGTGTCTTCACTAGTTTGAGCCTATATGAGACCTAATGATGCAATTATAGCAATTAACCAACCAATCTAGAGGAAAATAAGATTTAATCTGACCAAAAAAATATCATTAAGCAAGTTTTAATTATTCAGAATCCATTGGGCAAATTCTAAATGGGGTTTTTTTCCATTTTGTTTTTCTTTATTTTCATATATAATTGATTTGTTTGTTTTCATTTTTAAATTTCATGTCATAATTAGTTAGCACTAGCATCGTTGGTTACAGGTGTCTAATGGACCAATTGCTAATGAAATGAACAAGATAATTAATCTGCATGTACTTTGTTTGGTGATGTCACAAGTGCTACTCCCTCACATTGTCAATTACATTTCAATTTTGCATGTCTTTGCAATGTTTGCATCGCTTTCTCTCTTTTTTTCCTTTTTCGCTTGTTTGACCAATGGCTATCCTGTTCTTGGAGTATCTTGGGAAAGACACTTTTCATTTCTAATATTCACTTGTTTCAGTAAATTATTGTCGTTGAGCCTGAGATCAATATTAATTAAACAAATCTATAAACAATAATTAATTGTTTATCTTTGTTTCAGTCATTAGACTGTGGCCATGCTGGGGCCACTGCCTTGAAGGATTTTAGTTAAACAAATTGACCCCAGTACTTTTTGTTTTCTTTAAACTCTGGTACTTATTCTGTTGGTTTCTTTTGCCAAACCATTAAGTTACAGGGACATAAACACACTAACACCAGTTGTCGAGCAATGGTGGTGGGGGGCACAAAGACACACACACACACACACACACACACACACACACACACACACACACACACACACACACACACACACATATATATATATAAACAACAGGTTTCTTTCATTTTCCATCTAACAAACCTACTCACAAGACCTTGGTCAACCCAAGTCTATAGTAGAAGACTTGCCTAAGATCACATGCAGTGGGACTGAACCTGGAACTGTGTGGTTGGGAAGCAAACTTCTTAACACATAGCCATGCCTGTGCTTATATGATTAAACAGATATGATAGATTGTCAGATAAATTCATTTGTTTTTTGGTTTCCATTTATTTTAATTCTTATATTTCATCAATGATTTGAACAAATTAGTCAATAATTTACTCCCCTTCTTTATTCACAAATTCTTGACATTCCACTAGCTTGTCAATGCCTTGATGGCAGAAATCATCATGTCTTGAGTCAATTCATCAAACTGTTATTTTCAGCTGAACAAAACACCTTGCAGACTGTTGGAAAACTACCAAAAAAAGGTGATAATCTGAAGATGCTGCATCAGCAGAATACTGTGGGTGCAATATAACAATGTCCCAACTAAGTGTCTGAATAGCATTTTTGATCCAGTTAGTGGTGAGGAGGTGAACATTGTCATGTTAAAGAAGCACACTGTGTCATTAGTTGAGCCATTTCAGCAGGATTGCCCATCAAGTGAAGGTGATGGTCAGTGGTATAAGGAGAGTATCCTATCTGGTGAGCTGATTCCCTGATGACTAGTGCAGATCCTTGTGACTGAGCTCATTCAATCAACCATCTTTTGAGCTGGATAAGTCAGCTAGAAGAGGGAAAGTCTATAAAGTTAAATTTCTCCTCCTTGAAGCATAAAAATCATTTGTGTGTGCAATTCCTTCAGTAACAATACCTTCATATACACAACACCAATGTCTTGAGTGGTTTTGGCAGCTTAGGAACCTTGATTGTAAATGCAGAGAAGCAGGGGTTGGAGATCAGGAAAAGATTTGATTGCTATTTCAAGCAGGTTTCTGCGCTTGTCTCGGAATTCAGTTCAGGAACAAGCAAAGATAAAAAAAAAAGTAAAGAGAAAGGAGTATATATTTTGTTGTTTGGCCCTCAAGTTAGCCCTTCATTCCTTAATTTCCTTGGGAAACATATCTGATCGTGGGGAATATGACCTTACTTGGAAACAGGTGAAAGATGCTGACAGGAAGGACATCTGGCCATAGAATATCTATCTCAACAAATTCTGTCTGACCCCTGCTAGCATGGAAAAGTGGACATTAAAACAATAGTGATGATGACCATGATGACTGAATTAAAAAGGATTTTGTTCACCACTCTAAGGATTCTGCTATTCCACTGTGTATCAGTTCATCCTAGTTTTTTTTTTTTTTTTGTGAGGGGGGGGGGGCATCTTTTTTTCTTTTAAATGACTTCAGAACATTTGTGCATAAAATTATATTTTCATTGCACTAATCTAATTTGTGTCATTGCAGGACATCAATGACCTAATTATTTTTGTAACGATCTTAAATTTATATAAATAGCTGCCAGGGGAGCTTCTTATGAATTCATGACAACAGAACTTGATATGTTAGGCTAAATGACAAAAATGGTAAAATGCTAGATTAGATAACAAATCTGGTAGAATGTTAGATTAATAACTCTCATAGAATCTTAGATTAACTGACAGAATACTAGACAAAATGACAGAACTGGTACAATCCTAGATTAACCCTTTAGCATTTAAACTGGACACATCTGGCCAAGATATTCCATTTGTTTTATGTTCATGCTGACCAGATCCAGGCTCTCACACCTACCCGACAATATTATGCTACTTTAAACAATCACATCATCAAAACCTCAGGGATACAAGATAATGCATGATTAATTCAAAACAATGTGAATCAATAAGCATTACATTTAATGGAATATTCTGAACGCTAAAGGGTTAAATGTAATAAAGTTGACCCTATATGCATTGTGTGTATGTGTTTTTGTCCATGCGTGCCTATATATATATATATATATATGAATGTATATGTGTGTGTATGAATATATATGTATGTACATATATATATGTATGAATATATATATATATATATGTATATATATATGTATGTGTGGATGTATTTATATATATATTTATGTATATATATGTGTGTGTGTATATATATATATATGCATATCTAGATATATATATATATGTATATGCATGCCTATATATTTATATGCATATCCAGAACTGGTAAAATGCATGAGTAAGTGACAGAATTTTCAGCAATTTCGTCTTGTCCTCACATTACTGAGACATAAATGCATGTGGCATAATGGTTAGGATGTTATACTCAAGATCGCAAGATTGTGGTTTCATCTTGGACATCTTGGCATTGTGTTCTTCTGCAAAACACTTCCTTCCATGTTGCTGCAGTCCACTTGTTTGTAAATGAGTATTCCTGTGACAGACTAGCACACCATTCCAGGGGAATGTTGTGATCTCAGACATTTATACCACCAGGGAAACCAGGTTACTGTCCCAATGAGTTCTAGAACTTGAGACAGTAATATCCAGGAGAGTTTTACTTGACTATAATCTGAGATCAAACACAACCAAAGCTGAATTTACATTGCATAACTTTTGATACAAATAGTTGGTGCCTTTGTTTGTATCAAAAGTTTTGTTCTCATATTGTCCTACAATCAAAGGCATCCCAGCCATGACCAGCCCAACTTTTTTTTTATTCAATTATAGAGTATCCTAGACAGGTATTACTTGTTTTGGCACCACCTATTTGGTGTTCTTGATTTAACACCAACTTCTTTGACATCAAATGTTCTCTCTCTCCCCACCTCTCTCTGTTTATGTCTTCAAGTATATTTCTCTTTATGGTTATGAGGAAAAGGAATGTGTTTATGTCAATTGTGTTTGATTAATAAATTTCAATCGCTCTCTTTCTTTCTTTCTTTTCTCTCTCTCTCTCTCTCTCTCTCTCTCTGCATATACTTCTATGCACACACATGCCCAAACAGGCTGAATGTCCAGTCAGCCATGCCAAAATTATCAGCATCCAAACAGCTGTGCCCAATCATCTCATTCTATCCCAGACTATACATCCAATGAGTGCTTCCTTCTGTTTTTAGGACAATATATGGGTGTAGCAAAACTCCGCTGTTATTTCTAGCTTGTCACATAACCTCATAGGGATTCCCTTGTAAACACCAGAGATGGATATTGGTTTAATCAACAAACCTTCCACCCTCCCTCTTATAAATATTTGGCCTTGTCTTAATGTGAGTAATAATAATTATTATTATGATTGTCTTTTCCTGTACAATACATTATTACATTTTTTGGTTAACTGTAGAAAAGCATGCTTTCTTTCTCTATCTCTCCTTCTCTTCCTCTCTCTTCATTTCTCTCTATCTCCCTCCTTTTTCTCCTCTCCCTGTTTCCCACTCCCTTCATTTCTTTCTCTAAACCTCCCTCTCTTTATTTCCAACTTTATCCCTCCCTCTCTTCCTCCTCCTATCTTCCCCTTCTCTTTCATTTCTTTCTCTCTCCCTTCCTCTATTCCCCTGCATCTCTTCAGTTCTTTATCCCTCCCCCTCTTTCTCCCTCTGTTCTCCATTTTCTTCATTTCTTTCTCTATACCTCTATCTCTCCCTCTCTCCCTCCCTTCTCTTCCCCGCTTCCCTTTCTTCATTTCTTTCTCTCTTTCTTCCTTCCTTTGAGACTCCAATATTGAACAGAATAGAATTAGATAGCACAAATTGATGGCTGGCCACTGGTCAATATGACATGAGTGTGTGTGTGTGTGTGTGTGTGTGTGTGCATATGTTCATAATAGTGTATGTGTACAGTAGTGTCTATGTGAGTAGGTGGTGTATATAATATGGCACTGGTATATAGTGTGTGTGTGTTTTTGTGTGTGTTTTCTGTAGAAATGACTGGTTTCACTCACAAAATTGGTAATGACCATCCAGTAAATAAATAAATAAAAACAAAAAATGCACATATAAAAACTACATTAAAAACAATAAACAGAAACCTCATATGCCATCCCGACACCCCACCTCACACCACCACCCATCCCTTGGACAGAATGAGAAGGACTTAATCTGAGATCATATTGGAATAATATCAGAGTAATTTAGTCAGGAATGGTTTTAACGATGGTATCAGTAGTTGACTACATAAGGAGAGATCAGATGGAAGAAGGGAAGGAGGAGGGTGTAGTAGAAGTTAATAGGATTAGTGTGAGTTGTCCCGATGTGATACAAACCATGTGGTAATTGATTGGTGGGGGTAGGAGGAGAGGGTGGGGAGGTAAGCCAAGAAACAAAGTTTGTGAGGACATTTCCTGGAGAGAATAAATTTTTAAAAGTAAAAATGATGATGATGATGATGATGGCTAAAAATATTAAGAGAGAAAGGAAGATAAAATGGACAGGGACAAATATGATGAGACAACAGAAGATAAGATGGCATCAGTGGTGGTAGTAGTAGTAGGCTACAAGATAGGGTGAAGGGTAAAGACTGCCTTCAGTCATAAATGACCATAGGGGTTGCACCTAGAAAGTTTCCCTCCGAGGCACAAGTCTGGGCAAGGTTGTTTATGAAAGACCAGCGGTCGCCCATGCATACCAGCCTCTCCTCTCTATGCCACTGATGTTATCCAAGGAAAAGGCAAAGACCAATACAGCTTGGAACCAGTGATGTAATAACTCATTTCTACAGCTGAGTGAGTAGGAGCAACGTGAAATAAAATGTCTTGCTCAAGAATACAACACACAACCCAGTCCAAGAATCAAACTCTACCTCATGATTGTGAGCCCAACACTCTAACCATTAAGCCAAATGCTGTCACAGTTTAATCTATAATCCAGTTTAATACTACCACCTCCACTTTGTCCCTTGAAGTGTGATGGGTTTTAGCGTAGCCTTAATCTATTGCTTAGTTTAATGGCACCTCATGCACCATCAGGCCTTTGGGTGTCTCAAGCAAAGTCCTCTAGGGATAATAGACTTAATCTGTTCCAGTTTAGCATCACAGACATTACCTGATCCTTGGACTGGACAATTGTCATGCTGATGACAGCTACTGAGCTAGAAACATGTCCCTATGACTGTCCTCTTATCTCAAGACAATAAGCCTGTCATTTCCTTTAATGGCTCTTCAACTTTGGAGAATTTTTTGAGATCATCTCCTGTTCTCATAGAACTGTTCTCAATTGCTGAGACACATTCTCTAGAAGTGGAGACCATTTTAATCAGACATTAATTTATATGTTGTATAGTATTTGATATACCTGCATTTGTTTGTGTTTTTTCAAACACATGTCACTGACCACTCTGAGTGGTCTTAGCTCATTTCTGTTTAAATCATGCAAACACCTGGGCCATAAATGTGTTGTACTCTTTTTTGTACAAGTCTAAGTCCCTTGGCTTCTAGTTTATGGGCATTTTTAGCAAGTAGTTCAAAATAGGAACTGACTTAAATATAATGGCCCATCCAGCATGGAAAGCATACAGATGATGATGAGGAGGAGGAGGAGGAGGATGTGGCTGTTGGATGTGTGTATGTGTGTGTGTGTTTGTGTGTACACAGAGCAACAGCCAGGGTTCTTGTAATAAAATGGCATTTTCACATTGTCAATATATTAATAAAAATTAAATGTGATCAATTTCTACACACACATATACATTCTGAGTGGTTGGCGTTAGGAAGGGCATCCAGCTGTAGAAACTCTGCCAAATCAGACTGGAGCCTGGTGTTGCCATCCGGTTTCACCAGTCCTCAGTCAAATCGTCCAACCCATGCTAGCATGGAAAGCGGACGTTAAACGATGATGATGATGATGATACATTCACATAATACAGATTATATAAATATAAATATATATATATATATATATATATATATATATGTATATATATATATAAACACATATACATGTACATACACACACACACACATATATACATATATGCATATACAAACAATCCATATACATGATTACACACATACACACAAATATATTTACAACTTTTTATAATCATGAACGGCTGCTGATTTTTCAGATTATGTAAAATAATCCTTCCAGCTCAACCATGGAAACTATTTTATCAGCTAAACTAATTAAGATATGTTACAAATAAGACAGCTCTCTAAATCCCTCTTAAATAGACTGAAACACTTAATTAGTTTATTGAGTAAAAAGTATGAAAAGATAAACATTGGAAAAAATATCATTTAGATTTTGACTGTCTCCTCTTTTAACCCTTTCCAATAAATTGAATTGTTACCATGCCTGGAAAAATGCTCAGCGGAATTTATCCTGACTTCATGTTCTGAGTCCACATGCACTTTGCATCCTTTCTGGATTGATAAAATAAGTACCAGTAAAACACTGGAAAAAGGTCTGTCTTGTGTGTGTGTGTGTGTCTCCAACTACCACTTGACAACTAGTGTTGGTGTATTCACATTCCTGTAACTTAGCAGTTCATCAATAGAGACTGATAGAATAAGTACCAGGCTTAAAATAAATAAGTACTGGGATAGAATCATTTGACTAAAAATTCTTCACATCAGTGCCCCAGCATGACCACGATCTAATGACTAAACAAGTGAGAGATAAAAGATACATGCATACACACATACATTTATGCATATGCATGTGTGTGTACTGCATATAGGTTCAACACTGCACTTTACATGCTTCACTTTCTGTCTCTCTTGCATACACTCATACACTCTGCATATAGGATAAAGTTTATTACATTTTACAATATATATATATATATACATGCACACACATATATCTGGATATGCATATAAATATATAGGCATGCATATACATATATATATATATATCTAGATATGCATATATATATATACACACACACACATATATATACATAAATATATATATAAATACATCCACACATACATATATATATACATATATATATATATATATATTCATACATATATATATGTACATACATATACATTCATACACACACATATACATTCATATATATATATATATATATATAGGCACGCATGGACAAAAACACATACACACAATGCATATAGGGTCAACTTTATTACATTTTACATGCCCCTTATTTTTCTCTTTCTCTCTTCCTCTCCCCCATCTCTCTCTCTCTCTCTCTCTCTCAACCATCGCTGCATCTATACATGATGGTTATTGAAATGTAAATAATGACTCAATGATTGCAGCATTGGTTTTGAATGCTCATTATTCACTTTGTGTAAATACAATAAACTACTCTAATACAACAACAACAGCAATGACAACAACAACAACAACGAAAACAACAAAAACAACAGTCATTTCATTCTCGCTTCATTGCTTTGTGGTGGTAGTAATTGTTGTTATTGTGTTGTTGTTCAGTGTTGATTTTTAAGGAGCTTCCTTACCTCACCTTAGTAAATCTCTACTAACCAACCAAGCAGGCAGCTGGGATTTAAAAGAAATAAAAGTGGGTGATGGTGATGATGATGGTGGCAGGTCAATGGGCAAAAATGAAAAAAAAAAAAAATGAAGAAACATTTATTATCTTTTAAAGTTTGTTATTTTGTTTACATGCTTCAGCCATTTTAGGGGTCTTTTTCTTTTAGTGGGGAGGGAGATTTTCATTTTCATTTTTTTGCTTTACAAATATCATCATTATCAAATACCTGTGTAGACAGACAGATAGATAGATAGATGGCATGTATATATGTATGTGTCTATATTTCTGTATATTTTGTGCATCCAAATATGTAAGTATGATCATCATCATTTAACAACCATGTTCCATACTGACTGCGGTTACACAGTTTGATGGATCTGATGGCCCAAAGGAATGCATTATGCACTAGTATCTGCAGTCCTTCCCAATGCTAACCACTTTACAGCATGTACAAGGTGCTTTTCTCCTGCTACCAGCACGAGTGAAATTTTCATGCACCTTGTGAGACTATGGACTCTGAGTGGGGACAGGTGCAACTTTATGCAATGAGAATAAGGCGTAGAGAGGGGTAAAGGATGAGAGAAAGGGCAAGAGCAAAACAGATTTCTTGCTGTAGTACAATGGTTCCCAACTGGGGTCCATATGACCCTTGTGGGTGCACATAAGATTTTGTTATTAAAATTTATGAGCAACGAATTGGTTACACTTCTGCAATACACAAAAGGTTTTAACAATTTTTTAAATACAATTTCTAATAATATTTAATTACAAAAATATAACAGGATTTTTTAAACATTAAAGGTGCAGGTTTGGCTTTGTGGTAAGGATTTCACTTCTCAACCTCATTCATTCAAAGCACTGGTAAGTCTGGGACCATAGTAGAAGATACTTGTGCAGTGGGACTGAACCCAAAATCATGTGGTTGCAAAGTAATCTACTTAACAACACAGCCATGCCTGCACCTATACTATGTACAGATATTTTGCTTAATATTCTGTACCAGTGTGTGCTTATTTTACTCATCCTATATCTCTGTCGCATGTGTTTTCAGCTGAAAGACCTTACTCTGTTTTGTTTTGTCTACTGCTTTCCAGATGAGTGATACCAAAATTTCTCACAGTGCTGAAAGCATAATGACTCTGGTTTAACTCTTCACTGATGTAATGCGTTTATCCATGTCTGCTTTTTTGTACTTTCCATTAATTTTGTCATACATTCACTATTATTTTGATTATATATATATTTATATATATATATATATATATACACACACACACACACACACACACACACATATATATATACAAATACATAAAGAAAATAAGAGGGAAAGAAATTTGTATGTTCATGTGTGTGTGTGCATGTCTGTATTTACATATGAACATATACTTTTGAAAATGAAACTTTTAGAAAAAATAGCTATATAGTATTTATATCAATTCTCTCTCTCTCTCTCTCTCTTTCTATCTCTCTCTCTCTCTCTCTTTCTCTCTTTCTTTCTCTCTCTCTCTCTCTCTCTCTCTCTCTCTCTCTCTATATATATATATATATATATATATATATATATATATATAAGCTTTCTCTCAAATCAACATGGATCATTGATAATGATAGAGAAAGGGGGTTTCTGCATTATATTCAAGGGAAAATGCTAGGATTTTTTTTACCTCTATTGATGACGATGCTGTGGGGGTGGGGGGAAGGCCTGTTTCTATGACCAATTAATCTTATTTCAAATATCATTGTAAGAGATGAACAATATACCAAACAACAAAATACTTGTATATGCTGTTATAGATTTACTCAATCTTTTTTTGTTTTGATATTCCACCATCTTGTTCTGTGGATGTTTTCTTCCCTATTGTTGATAACAGAAAAAAAAAATGTAAATGTAAAACCTATATGAGTGCACATGTAAACATGTGGATATATTTATATGTACATGCATATTTATATATCTATATATGTGTGTGTGTGTATGTATATATATGTATGTATATTTTGTAGATGTTCATATTAATACTCATATATATATGAAACAACTAGATTTGATGTGTATATAAACAGATAGGTTGCTTGTTTCTATGGGCTTGGTCAAGTGAGGTGGTCACCTCACATGAAACTCCAGTAAAGGTTCAAAATTGATTAATGCTGTTCATCATTTTTTTTCAATCTGCAGAAAAATAGGTAAAAATCAACATGTTTGTATGTCGATTACATAAGTTACATACATATATATGTGTGTTTGTGTAGTCAAGCCAAACGAAATCATAATTGTGGCCATTGTTGGTGTCATGTAAGTGGCACCCATGCAGGTGGCACGTAAAAAGCACCTTTCAAGCGTTGGGCCTCACGAAGGCAATATGGCTGATGCCAGTGTCTTGTAACTACAACCTGTGCTTATGGCATATAAAAAGCACCTTTCGAGTGTTTGGTGTCATGGAGACAATGACAAATGAGCAAGACCTTGTTGTGCTTGCAACGAAGACCCATCAAGCCAAGTGAAACCAGTCATGGCAGATACTGGTGTCACGTAAAAGCACCCATTACACTCTCAGAGTGGTTGGCAAATGAGTGTGCAATTGAAAGTAGCACTCCATATGCTTGTAGGAGTTACATTCATATTTTTTAATAACAGTTTACGCAGTTCCACATGACTTGAAGTTTTAGGGACACTTAAGATACATTGACTTCATCAGGTGCTAGGAGCAGAGTGAAAATTACAAGAAATTCAAGAAGGTTTCTAGATGTTTAGGCCTTTTTATTGGTCAGCTCAGACCATGTGGTGTTAAAGCTATCACTATCAAAGTGATACTATCTACTTTCTTTATTCTCAGGTGCACATGTTTGAGCAGCTTGTTGTCAGGATGCTGGTGCCACTTTGATGGCAGGCTGCAGTAGAGTGACATCAGTTCCTTGTGTTGGGCACCACACATGGTAAGGTGGGATGTTGGCATGAGTCAGTTGTTCTGTCATCATTCAGTCAAGGATGAATACATTAGCAGCAGCAGCCTTCACATGAGAGCTACCAAATTTGATGGTATATGGGATATCCTCCATATATACTAACTTATCAGTAAAGGTGCCATGCAGTGGGACTGAACCCCAAACCATATGGCTGAGAAGTAAACTTCTTAACCACACTCTCATACCTGCATTTATAACCATGTTTAAATTTATTTTATTTCTTCTAATTCAGGGCTATTGTTTAGCTAATGACAAGTTGTGAAAGGCACAAATATGTAAGCTAGACTATCCACTGTGGGGCTAGCCTAGTTTATGATTGCTTTATATAAGAGCAGAATGTGTCTGCTATTAGTCAGAGAAGGATACTCTCACCTCATTTTCCCACACATCAAAAGTACATAGAGAAATGTTTCTACATTCTTGTTTCAATTTTACCCAGAGGGAAGGATGCTTTGTGATATTTCAACTTATTTCAGTTCTTCTGATTCATGCTTTGTTATGCATTAAATACATACATATAAATACACACACACACACATATATATATACACACACATATATATATACACACACACACACACACACACATATATATATATATATATATTATAAATATGGTAATGACACTATTCTTAAGAAATCATTGATTTCTCTTTTTTTTTAACAAATTCTTTTTCAAAACATTTTTTTCCATTAAGTTATATTCATTTCCTTGATTCCTTGTTTCATGTGGTAGAATTCATCCATGAAGTCTTTTCATATCGGATTTGTCTCAGCAGAGAAATCTTCTTTGTGCTTACATATTGTCTCACATGTCTTTGTCTCATGAAACTATAGGAATTTTTATCATATATTTTAACCCTTTAACATTCAGATTACTCTATCAAATGTAAGGCTAGCTTATTCACATGGCTTTTAATTAATCATGCAGTATATCATAGCTTCAAGATTTCAATGATGTGATTACTTATTTTTAGTGACATTCCAGAGTAGGTGTGAGAGTATAGATCTCTTTTTTTTTTTTTTTTACTTTTTTCAGTCATTTGACTGTGGCCATGCTGGAGCACCGCCTTTAGTTGAGCAAATCGACCCCAGGACTTACTCTTTGTAAGCCTAGTACTTATTCAATTGGTCTCTTTTGCCAAACTGCTAAGTTACAGGGACATAAATACACCAGCATCGGTTGTCAAGCAATGTTGGGGGACAAACACAGACACACAAACATATATACACACACATACATATATATACATGTATACATATATACGACGGGCTTCTTTCAGTTTCCGTCTACCAAATCCACTCACAAGGCTTTGGTTGGCCCGAGGCTATAGTAGAAGACACTTGCCCAAGGTGCCACGCAGTGGCACTGAACCCGGAACCATGCGGTTTGTAAGCAAGCTACTTACCACACAACCACTCTTACGCCTATTTAAACATAAAACAGGTATAATATTGGGCCTGATATGGCTGGTTTAACCATCTATTATTCAGATTACTCAGAACCATGTGGTTAGGAAGCAAGCCTTTTATTGCACAGCCACACCTCTTTACATTCTGATTTCAAATCCCAATGAGGTCAGCTTTGCTTTTCATCCTTCCATGAGTGAGTGAAAGAAAATGCAAAATACCATTCATAATCTGGGGTTGATTTAATCGACTAGCCCCCACCACCTCTCAAAACTGCTCACATCATCACCATTGTCATGGTAGTAAATCACTTGTTAGATTTGTCTTTTAGCAGTTAACAAAGACTCTTGATACTCGCATCCCAACGTTGCAAACAAATCTTTGATGTTATAGAAAATATTCAAAGTCATTTTCTAGCTTGAAAAATATAAATGACAAACAACATTCGTCATACCATCACCATCACCCCGTATCTTTATAAAATGAAAACTTTGTCTCCAGTTTAATATCTTTTTGTTTTCATTTATGTGTATTTATGTTTTCTGCGACATTCGTCTACAAGTCATCAGACACTGGCTAAATATTTTGTGTAACCACATGTGTTGCTATGGTATGTATGCATGTTTACTTCATCATAATCATCATCCGATGATGATGATAATGATTTCAAATCCCACGAAGTTCAATTTCGCCTTTCATCTTTCCAGGAGTGATGAAATAAATACCAGTCATGTACTTGGGTTAACTGACTAAACCCCTCCCCTGAAAATTGCTAGCATCATCATCATTACCAACATCATCCTTGTGTCTGCTTCAATCTTTGCATAAGTTGGATTGGTTGTTAGGATCCAAATCAGTTTTTATTTGTAGTTACTGTCCTCCAGCATGGGTCAGAGGGTTACATCTGAGCATTCAGGTATGGCTGTGTGGTAAGAAGTTTACTTCCCAACCACTGTGTGGCACCTTGGGCTTCTACTATAGCCTTAGGCTGACCAAAGCCTTGTAAGTGGATTTGGTAGACAGAAACTGAAAGAAGCCTGTCGAGTGTGTATGTGTGTCTTTGTTTGTCCCCCCAAACACCACTTGACAACTGACATTGGTATGTTCATGTCCCCATAACTTAGCAGTTCAACAAAAGAGACTGATAGAATAAGTACCAGGCTTAAAAAAAAAATACTGAGGTCAATTCATTCATTTGACTAAAAAAATCTTCAAAGCAGTGCCCCAGCATGGCCCCAGTCTAATGACTGAAACAAGTAAAAGCTAAAAGACACAAATCCAGATCGGTAGAGTAACCCTTTTCACACCAGTCCACTTGTGACCACATTTAATCTTATAAGCTTTCTGCTTAAGGTCATTTAAATTAAAACCTTCCATCAAAACTTCATATTAATTGATGTTCTAAAACAGACCCAAAACTAGGTGGTTGCAAAGTGAGCTTCTGTCTTTCTCTTTTTGTCTGAAAGAAATCGGCTCAGATCAGTGGGATGGGTTCCACCAGGATTAGAACCCCAAGTCGGACTGAATATCACAAAAGTGTTTCTATGACTACATTAGGAGTTTTAAAGGTACAAGGAAAGAAAGGAATTTTGAAAGTGCTTCAATGTTGTATCAAACAAAAGACTTAAGAGAGAGAGAGAGAGAGCAAAAACGAAAATGAAAGTAGTTTCTGTAATTCATATTAATTTAAAAATAATGAATTCATTTATTTGATTCTCAGGAAATCCATTCAGAGCTTAGTATTGGTTTTAAAGATCTTGCCTACAAAAATCAGTAATATTTACTCCAAATCTCTGTTTTTTTTTTTCATGTGATTTTCTTTCTGTCTTCTTTCTTATTTTCAATTTTTATTCTATTTTGTAACTTTTTTTTTCATGAGGTGGATGGTGAACAAAAGCTAACATACATCTCATTATAACTTTGTTCAAGTTGCTTTAGTATCTTGAAACCAGTTTATTTTTCAACTTCTGACATTTCACATTAGTGTTGTTGGTTGATTCGTGGTTCATGGTTTGTTCATCTTTCCTGTACATACACATGCAAGCACACACACACACACACTACCCTCTCTTTCTCTCTCTCTCTCTTCACACACCATCTGCTACCACTACCACCCCTCCCTCCCAAGTTCTGACCTTCTGAAAGATCAAAATTGCTTGACCTCTACTTTTCTAAAGTCAACTTCTCAGACATCTATAATATTTTACCTAATTAGGTTTCAGTTATTTCCACCACCACCCCTTTCCAACTCAATACCATATATATATATATATATATATATATATATATATATATATATATATAAACAAACAAATCTTGTGTACATACATATGTACACGTGTGTATGTTTGTATATATATATGTATATATGCACATCTCTATCTCTCTCTCTCTCTCTCTCTCTCTATATATATATATATATATATATATATACACACACACAGGCATATATACGGGTGTTTGTGTATATATCATCATCATCATCATCATCATCATCGTTTAACGTCCGCTTTCCATGCTAGCATGGGTTGGACGATTTGACTGAGGACTGGTGAAACCGGATGGCAACACCAGGCTCCAGTCTAATTTGGCAGAGTTTCTACAGCTAGATGCCCTTCCTAACGCCAACCACTCAGAGAGTGTAGTGGGTGTTTTTACGTGTCACCCACACGAAAACGGCCACGCTCGAAATGGTGTCTTTTATGTGCCACCCGCACAAGCCAGTCCAGGGGCACTGGCAACGATCTCGCTCGAAAATCCTACGGGAGCCAGTCAGGCGGTACTGGCAACGGCCACGCTCAAAATGGTGCATCTCATGTGCCACCCGCACAAGAACCAGTCCAGGGTCTTCTCACGCACAGCACATTTCCAAAGGTCTCGGTCAGTAGTCATCGCCTCGGTGAGGCCCAATGTACGAAGGTCTTGCCTCACCACCTCAGCCCAGGTCTTCCTGGGCCTACCTCTTCCACGGGTTCCCTCAACTGTTAGGGTGTGGCACTTTTTCACGCAGCTATCCTCATCCATTCTCACCACATGTCCATACCAGCGCAATCGTCTCTCTTGCACACCACAACTGATGCTTCTAATGTTCAGCTTTTCTCTCAAGATACTTACACTCTGACGGGTATTCACATTGACATTACACATCCAACGGAGCATACTGGCTTCATTCCTTGCGAGCTTACGTATGTCCTCAGCAGTTACAGCCCATGTTTCACTGCCATGTAGCATGGCTATTCGTACGCATGCGTCATACAGTCTGCCTTTTACTCTGAGTGAGAGTCCCTTTGTCGCCAGCAGGGGTAAGAGCTCTCTAAACTTTGCCCAGGCTATTCTTATTCTAGCAGCTACACTTTCAGCGCACCCACCCCCACTACTAACTTGGTCGCCCAGATAGCGGAAGCTATCGACCACCTCTAGTTTTTCACCCTGGAATGAGATAGAAGTTGTTTCCTGTTTGTTTACAGTCTTTATTGCACCTGAACATCTGCCACAAACAAAAACTAACTTGCTAGTTAACCTGCCTTTGATGTTGCTGCACCTCTTATGTGTCCATAGCTTGCACCGGGTACATCTTATAGAGTTACTACCTACTCCTTTTCTACATACTGAGCAGGGCCATCTACCTGAAGGGGTTTGTGTTTTATCTACCTTCCTACTTATTAGGATTTTGGTTTTAGCTAGGTTGACTCTAAGGCCCTTCAATTCTAGACCTTGCTTCCACACCTGAAACTTCTCCTCTAGTTCTGATAGTGACTCCACAATTAGGGCAAGGTCATCAGCATAGAGGAGCTCCCAGGGGCAACCTGTCTTGAACTCCTCTGTGATTGCCTGGAGGACTATGATAAATAAGAGGGGGCTGAGGACGGAAACTTGGTGGACCCCTACCTCTACCCGGAATTCATTGCTGTACTCATTTCCAACCCTCACCTTACTGGCAGCATCTCTGTACATGGCTCGCACAGCTCTCACTAACCATTCTTCTATCCCAAGTTTCCTCATTGACCACCGGATAAGGGATCGGGGGACCCTGTCAAAGGCTTTCTCCATGTCAACGAAAGCCAGGTACAGAGGTTTATCCTTAGCTAGGTATTTCTCCTGCAACTGTCTCACTAGAAATAAGGCATCAGTAGTGCTTTTACCTGGCACGAACCCAAACTATATCTCATCTAAATTGATTCGCTCCCTAATTAGTTGGGCTATGACCCTCTCTGTAACTTTCATAACCTGATCTAACAGCTTGATGCCTCTGTAATTATTTGTATCTAAAGCGTCACCTTTACCTTTGTAGCAGTTGACTATGATGCTGCTACACCAGTCATTGGGTATGACTCCTTCGTGTATCACCTGGTTCGTAATACGGGTGACTAGGCTATAGCCAACACTGCCAGATATTTTGAGCATCTCTGCAGTGATTCCTGATGGGCTGGGGGCTTTCCCGGTCTTCATACTCTTAATTGCTTTATCTAACCTGGTACTATCAACTCGGATAGCTGGTCCCTCTATTGGGTCGACATACGGCAGGCTCTCTTTCTCCCATTCATTCTCTTTATTAAGCAATCTATCGTAGTGGCATCTCCAGACCTCTTTCTTTGCATCCTCATTTAATGCAAGCGTACCATCATCCATGCGAACACATTTCTCTCCTACAACATCACTATTCTCTCTCCTACACTGTCTTGCAACACGAAATACCTCGAGTCTTTGGTCCTCACGGCGCAGAACATTGGCAAATCTTTCCTTATCTGCTTCCCCTCTGGCTAAATAAACCTGTCGCCTAGCCTCCCTTCTGGCACATTGGTACAATTCCCTGCTACCACCGTTCTTCCAGTCCTTCCAAGCCTGTTTCTTTTGTCTAATAGCCCTGTCTACCTCCTTGTTCCACCAACACGTTACTCTGGGTCGGGAGGGGACCTTACACCACCCACAAATCTGGTCGGTGGCTTTCAACAGGTTGTCCCGCAGAAATCTCCAATTGTCTTCCACGTTGTATGATGCTATATCCCCTTCTATTTCGTTAAATGCTTCAAGTAACTTGTCTCCAAGTCTCTGTCCGTTTGCAGGGTCTTTAAGCTTCCACACCCTTCTCCTCCAAGCCTGTCTAATTCTGGGCACCCATTTTGCCTTGATCCCAAAGTCGCTAACTACTAATCTATGTTGTGGGGTACATTCTTCGCCAGGGTAGGTTTTGGCATTTATAAGCCGCCCTCTTTCCCTATTTCTGGCGAGGATGTAGTCGATTTGGCTAGAGTGTCTGCTGGAGCGGTAGGTGACTAGGTGACTGGCAGGTTTCCTGAAGTTGGTATTGCAGACCATAAGATCGGTTGCATCACAGAACTGCAGCAGTCTGGTTCCCTCCTCGTTGCGGGAACCGAAGCCATAGCCTCCATGTATGCCATGGAAGCCTCCAGCACGACGTCCGACATGACCGTTGAAGTCTCCAGCCACAAAGAGAAGGTCCCTGTCACTCGTCGACGAGGTAGTTTGCAAGAGGGTGTCATAGAATTGGTCTTTCAGACCATCTGGTAGCCCCGGTTGAGGTGCATAGGCTGAGATGACAGTAGCTAATCTATGATGAAGCACTAGTCTGATCTTAAGTACTCTGTCACTTACTCTAACGACCTCGATTACCTTATCCACCCATTTCTCCACTAGAAGTATTCCTACGCCCCCGACCCCGTCAGTGTTCCCTGCCCAGAAAATCTTGTACCTGTGTTCTTTGCCTGTGAGGAACCTCGCAGAACCTCCTCTCCATCTTACTTCCTGGATGCAACACATATCTACGCGTCTCCGTTCAAGCATCTCAACAATTTCACCAGATCTACCTTTCAGCGTGCCGACGTTGAGAGTGCCAATCCTAACAGTATGGGTGTTGGGGGTGTGGGCCTGTAGCCTGGGAAGGGAAAAAGCAGTGTCGTGTACCTGAAAAGAAAACTTGCAATTGGAAGAATTCATAAGCAAAACAGTACCTACAACCTGCAAACATTACTCAAACTTAATGCGCTACCCAAAGGTAGGGGAGAGGATGGCCAAGGCCACTAGATGGGTTCCGGGAGACAGCCCAGGATGACAGACGAATGCACTTCCGGTGGAGGGGGTGGGAGGGCGGGTGTACCATCACCGAGGAGATAGGGCTCTTAATCGTAGATTTTAAATATTTGAGAGACAACAATGCATAAACCGTAATTTTTAAAAGAGCAATGAAATCTAGGTGAATAGAATATATACGTAGCATGAATTTAGGAAGCTTAGAAAATGAATAAGTATGAATTTAAGACAAAAACTGAATTCAATTGAATTTCATGGAGAGAAACAAGATAAATAATAGAGGGCAGACTAAAGCGCGAAGGTATGAGATGTTTGAGGCCGTAAATAAATAAAAATCTCTATCTTATCTGCATCTTGGAGACTTTGTCGTAGTATGTCAGCGGAGAAGAGATTGAGATAATTTAGAATGGATTTCTCATTTATATATAGCCAGAACCTGAAGACCTTAAGGAAAAACTACGAGAGAGAGAGAGAGAGAGAGAGAGAGAGGATGGAGGGGTAGACAGAGGCATGGCGGGAGAAAAGATCATCATCATATATATATATATATATATATAAAGAGAGAGAGAGAGGGGGGACCAGTCAAGCAGCACATCACGCTGTAATTCTTATGTATATATACATACATGTTTGTATGTGTGTGCATATATATATATATAAAATCGTCATCACTTAACATCCCTTTTTCTATGCTAGCATGGGTTGGACTATATATATGTATGTACGTATGTATATATTCGTTGGGCACAGTTGGTTAACTGACTGATTGTCATCTAAACTAAGCCTTGAGGAATGCACGATCAGACAAGTTTTCTTCTGCCGTTGGTATTAAATGTATTGATTAATGAAATACCACCATCAATTTTCTGGAGACTGAAGCATACGGAGAGGAGAGTAAAAGAGAGAAATGATGCATCATTTTCTCATTATTCAGTGAGAAACCTGAAACCTGAGCAATATCAGGATATCAATCTCTGAAGTAGGGGGTCCACAGGAATGGACAGAATTTTTAAGTAGGTGATAAACATATACATATATGAGTATATTTATATGCATATATATATATATATATATATACCCATATATATATATATATATATATGGGTACAGGACATCACAAGCAACATGATGTGAAAACAAATGAGTTGAATATACTAACACCAAGAGAAATAAATGGAACACAGGACAAGTAACATAAAGAACAACCCTTCATCAAGGTACAACAAAGCATGTTTCAATATATATAACAAGAATATTGCAAACCAAATACAAAATGAAATAATTCTGACGTTTTTCCTTGTATTTTTCTCCTCCTTTGTGTTATCTTATTTATTTCTGGCTTTGCTAATCTCATTTTCTACCTCCACCTTCTTTTTCTATGTCTTTTCAGGTAGTCCTAACTCGTACTGTGACACAAACCAAACAGCTATGGTAGATCCTCTCATGAATAACCAGTCATGTCTAGCAATACCTACTGATAGGAACAATATGAACCACCAGGTAAGGGCTTTTTTCTTTTTTACAAAAAAAGAAAAAAGATTGAATTCATAACTGTTATTTTCAACTTGTTTCATTCATTGGATTGTGGCCATGCTGGGGCAATTATTCAAGAATTTACCTCAGACTTATTTGTCTTAAGTGTTTTAAGCCTGGTTATTGATTCTGTCTGCCTCTTTTGCTGAACTGTACATTATGGAGATGTAAACATATGAACACTGGTCGTTAAGCGCAGTGGAGAAGTCATACACACATGCCCACACACACTCTTGCACATGCACTCACACACACACTCACTCACTCGCATACACACATACTCACTTGCATACACACGCACTCACACACCCATATAATACTCACTCACATACACACCCATATAATACACACACACACTCGCTCGCACACGCTCTTTCACACACACACACTCACTCTTTCTCTCTCACTCTCAGAGGGTGCCACGAAAAGCCTGGTTGGAGGCCCAACCTTCCAAGTTCTTTTACAAGACTTAGAAAAACTGGAGGACCGATGCAATATGTGTGTCAATCGGAGAGGGGAATATGTAGAATAGAATTATAATTCACAGATCCTCCTGTATTTCCTTCTACCTAAAGCCAGGAACATTTCAGGACCCCACCCCTTATACTTTTGACTGTAGTGTTTACTTACTCAAGGCTGAAATCGCCCTTAACAACAACTTATGACAAACTAAAAACCTTCAATAAAAATATCATGTTAATTTATGTTTTAAACAGCAGCTTAATAATGACAAAATTATTTTACTATATTATTTATTTATTTACGGCCTCAAACATCTCATACCTTCGCGCTTTAGTCTGCCCTCTATTATTTATCTTATTTCTCTCCATGAAATTCAATTGAATTCAGTTTTTGTCTTAAATTCATACTTATTCATTTTCTAAGCTTCCTAAATTCATGCTACGTATATATTCTATTCACCTAGAATTCATTGCTCTTTTAAAAATTACGATTTATGCATTGTTGTCTCTCAAATATTTAAAATCTACAATTAAGAGCCCTATCTACTCGCTGACGGTACCTACCCACCCCTACCCATTTTCCTTTATTCAAAAATTCTTATCGCTCCTTAAAATTATGGCTTTTAAGTGTTGATTTCTCAGCCCAAGAATTACAGCGTGATGTGCTGCTTGACTGGTCCCTCCCGCCCACGCTGCCGCACTTGCCCTTACCTCTCCAACACCACCCTCCTCATCAGCACCCATCACCGACTCCTTCACCTGCACGTCTACCAACATCATATATTGCCTCTCCTGCTCTCTCTGCCAATCTCTGTACATCGGACAAACGGGGCGCCGCCTGGCCGACCGATTCGCGGAACACCTCCGAGATATCAACGTCGGCAATGACACCCCGGTGTCACGCCACTTCCGTTCTGCCGGCCACTCCTTGCGGCAACACCTGTCTGTGTTTGGATTGTCCATGCACAGGGGCCATCCGGACTCTCGTTTGCGCCGTGAACAGGGATTAATCTTCTATCTTCGCTCCTTTGTGCCACATGGGCTCAACTCCCCTCCACTCTTCATCTAACCCCCTCCTCCTGTCTCTCTCCCACACCCTCCCTCCTACCACCCATCTCTCCCCTCCCCCACCTCCTGCTCCGACTCCTACTTCTTTGTAAGTCTCTTCACCTCTCTTCATACTTCTCTCCACTCCCACTTCTCTTCACCCCTACTCTTTCTCTCCTCTCTCTTACTCTTTCTCATTCTCTTCTCTCATACTCCCCCCTCTCTCACTCTTACTCTCTACACTCTTACTCTCCTACTCTCTACACTCTTACTCTCTCACCCTTACTCTCTCACTCTCTTCCCCTCTCTCTCACTCTCTTTCTCTTCCTCTCTTTCTCCCCGCCCATACCTCTCTTCCCTCTCTCTCACTCTCTTTCTCTTCCTCTCTTTCTCCCCCCCATACCCACCATCCCCTCTTTCTCTCCCCCCCATACCCACCTTCCCCCTCTCTCAATCCACCTTCCCTCTCCTATACCCACCCTCTCCTATACCCACCCTCTCTCCTCTCTTCCCCTCCCATACCCATCTTCCCCCTCTCTTACATCCACCTTCCCCTTCTCCCTCCTCGTCAACACCCCCTCATAAGCTCACCCACCACCCACCCCTACCCACATACCCCACAGACCCCTACCTCTACCCCACCCTCAGCCTAACCCACACTCCACCCATGCCTTCCCCACCTCCCCACACCCTCACATCACACCACACCAATACCCTCGCATCACACCACGCACACCACACCAATACCCTCGCATCACACCACGCACACACTACAACTGACCAACTACTTTCTCCCTTTCTCCCTTCCCCATTTTCACACTACATACGTCAAGATCACCAGCATTCTACCTCCCACACACAGCCCCTCGTTCCCGATCACCGTTTGTTATCTCCCCCTTTCTTAGCTCTCCTGAAATAAGAATTTCTAACTTCCGGTCAGCCGTTGTTATGATCGGCCATTATTATTATGATTGAACGTTGACTGAACACTATTCAATTTTTTTTCTCCGTGTTTTTCTCCTTGTCTCCGTATTCTTTCTGTTGAAGAGCGTAGCTCGAAACGTCAAAGACTTTCCGTATTTCCGAGCGTCATACTAATATATACCTTTGTTATTTACACCACCTGTCCTCGTCTGTTGTTATTATTTGTATATTCTCCTATATGTATATATATATATATATATATATATATATATATATATATATATATATATGATGATGATGATCTTTTCTCCCGCCATGCCTCTGTCTACCCCTCCATCCTCTCTCTCTCTCTCTCTCTCTCTCTCTCTCTCTCTCTCTCTCTCTCTCTCTCTCTCTCTCTCTCTATCGTAGTTTTTCCTTAAGATCTTCAGGTTCTGGCTATATATAAATGAGAAATCCATTCTAAATTATCTCAATCTCTTCTCCGCTGACATACTACGACGAAGTCTCCAAGATGCAGATAAGATAGAGATTTTTATTTATTTACGGCCTCAAACATCTCATACCTTCGCGCTTTAGTCTGCTCTCTATTATTTATCTTGTTTCTCTCCATGAAATTCAATTGAATTCAGTTTTAGTCTTAAATTCATACTTATTCATTTTCTAAGCTTCCTAAATTCATGCTACGTATATATTCTATTCACCTAGAATTCATTGCTCTTTTAAAAATTACGATTTATGCATTGTTGTCTCTCAAATATTTAAAATCTACAATTAAGAGCCCTATCTACTCGCTGACGGTACCTACCCACCCCTACCCATTTTCCTTTATTCAAAAATTCTTATCGCTCCTTAAAATTATGGCTTTTAAGTGTTGATTTCTCAGCCCAAGAATTACAGCGTGATGTGCTGCTTGACTGGTCCCTCCCGCCCACGCTGCCGCACTTGCCCTTACCTCTCCAACACCACCCTCCTCACCAGCACCCATCACCGACTCCTTCACCTGCACGTCTACCAACATCATATATTGCCTCTCCTGCTCTCTCTGCCAATCTCTGTACATCGGACAAACGGGGCGCCGCCTGGCCAACCGATTCACGGAACACCTCCGAGATATCAACGTCGGCAATGACACCCCGGTGTCACGCCACTTCCGTTCTGCCGGCCACTCCTTGCGGCAACACCTGTCTGTGTTTGGATTGTCCATGCACACGGGCCATCCGGACTCCCGTTTGCGCCGTGAACAGGGATTAATCTTCTATCTTCGCTTCTTTGTGCCACATGGGCTCAACTCCCCCCCACTCTTCATCTAACCCCCTCCTCCTGTCTCTCTCCCCCACCCTCCCTCCTACCACCCATCTCTCCCCTCCCCCACCTCCTGCTCCGACTCCTACCTCTTTGTAAGTCTCTTCACCTCTCTTCATACTTCTCTCCACTCCCACTTCTCTTCACCCCTACTCTTTCTCTCCTCTCTCTTACTCTTTCTCACTCTCTTCTCTCATACTCCCCCCTCTCTCACTCTTACTCTCTACACTCTTACACTCTTACTCTCTCACCCTTACTCTCTCACTCTCTTCCCCTCTCTCTCACTCTCTTTCTCTTTCTCCCCGCCCATACCTCTCATCCCTCTCTCTCACTCTCTTTCTCTTCCTCTCTTTCTACCCCCCCATACCCACCATCCCCTCTTTCTCTCCCCCCATACCCACCTTCCCCCTCTCTCAATCCACCTTCCCTCTCCTATACCCACCCTCTCTCCTCTCTTCCCCTCCCATACCCATCTTCCCCCTCTCTTACATCCACCTTCCCCTTCTCCCTCCTCGTCAACACCCCCTCATAAGCTCACCCACCACCCACCCCTACCCACATACCCCACCCTACCCACAGACCCCTACCTCTACCCCACCCTCAGCCTAACCCACACTCCACCCATGCCTTCCCCACCTCCCCACACCCTCACATCACACCACACCAATACCCTCGCATCACACCACGCACACCACACCAATACCCTCGCATCACACCACGCACACACTACAACTGACCAACTACTTTCTCCCTTTCTCCCTTCCCCATTTTCACACTACATACGTCAAGATCACCAGCATTCTACCTCCCACACACAGCCCCTCGTTCCCGATCACCGTTTGTTATCTCCCCCTTTCTTAGCTCTCCTGAAATAAGAATTTCTAACTTCCGGTCAGCCGTTGTTATGATCGGCCATTATTATTATGATTGAACGTTGACTGAACACTATTCAATTTTTTTTCTCCGTGTTTTTCTCCTTGTCTCCGTATTCTTTCTGTTGAAGAGCGTAGCTCGAAACGTCAAAGACTTTCCGTATTTCCGAGCGTCATACTAATATATACCTTTGTTATTTACACCACCTGTCCTCGTCTGTTGTTATTATTTGTATATTCTCCTATATGTGTATATATATATATATATATATATATATATATATATATATATGATGATCTTTTCTCCCGCCATACCTCTGTCTACCCCTCCATCCTCTCTCTCTCTCTTTCTCTCTCTCTCTCTCTCTCTCTCTCTCTCGTAGTTTTTCCTTAAGATCTTCAGGTTCTGGCTATATATAAATGAGAAATCCATTCTAAATTATCTCAATCTCTTCTCCGCTGACATACTACGACGAAGTCTCCAAGATGCAGATAAGATAGAGATTTTTATTTATTTACGGCCTCAAACATCTCATACCTTCGCGCTTTAGTCTGCCCTCTATTATTTATCTTGTTTCTCTCCATGAAATTCAATTGAATTCAGTATTTGTCTTAAATTCATACTTATTCATTTTCTAAGCTTCCTAAATTCATGCTATGTATATATTCTATTCACCTAGAATTCATTGCTCTTTTAAAAATTACGATTTATGCATTGTTGTCTCTCAAATATTTAAAATCTACAATTAAGAGCCCTATCTACTCGCTGACGGTACCTACCCACCCCTACCCATTTTCCTTTATTCAAAAATTCTTATCGCTCCTTAAAATTATGGCTTTTAAGTGTTGATTTCTCAGCCCAAGAATTACAGCGTGATGTGCTGCTTGACTGGTCCCTCCCGCCCACGCTGCCGCACTTGCCCTTACCTCTCCAACACCACCCTCCTCACCAGCACCCATCACCGACTCCTTCACCTGCACGTCTACCAACATCATATATTGCCTCTCCTGCTCTCTCTGCCAATCTCTGTACATCGGACACACGGGGCGCCGCCTGGCCGACCGATTCGCGGAACACCTCCGAGATATCAACGTCGGCAATGACATCCCGGTGTCACGCCACTTCCGTTCTGCCGGCCACTCCTTGCGGCAACACCTGTCTGTGTTTGGATTGTCCATGCACAGGGGCCATCCGGACTCCCGTTTGCGCCGTGAACAGGGATTAATCTTCTATCTTCGCTCCTTTGTGCCACATGGGCTCAACTCCCCTCCACTCTTCATCTAACCCCCTCCTCCTGTCTCTCTCCCCCACCCTCCCTCCTACCACCCATCTCTCCCCTCCCCCACCTCCTGCTCCGACTCCTACTTCTTTGTACGTCTCTTCACCTCTCTTCATACTTCTCTCCACTCCCACTTCTCTTCACCCCTACTCTTTCTCTCCTCTCTCTTACTCTTTCTCACTCTCTTCTCTCATACTCCCCCCTCTCTCACTCTTACTCTCTACACTCTTACTCTCTACACTCTTACTCTCTCACTCTCTTTCTCTTCCTCTCTTTCTCCCCCCCATACCCACCTTCCCCCTCTCTCAATCCACCCACCCTCTCCTATACCCACCCTCTCTCCTCTCTTCCCCTCCCATACCCATCTTCCCCCTCTCTTACATCCACCTTCCCCTTCTCCCTCCTCGTCAACACCCCCTCAGAAGCTCACCCACCACCCACCCCTACCCACATACCCCACCCTACCCACAGACCCCTACCTCTACCCCACCCTCAGCCTAACCCACACTCCACCCATGCCTTCCCACACCCTCACATCACACCACACCAATACCCTCGCATCACACCAAGCACACACTTCAACTGACCAACTACTTTCTCCCTTTCTCCCTTCCCCATTTTCACACTACATACGTCAAGAACACCAGCATTCTACCTCCCACACACAGCCCCTCGTTCCCGATCACCGTTTGTTATCTCCCCCTTTCTTAGCTCTCCTGAAATAAGAATTTCTAACTTCCGGTCAGCCGTTGTTATGATCGGCCATTATTATTATGATTGAACGTTGACTGAACACTATTCAATTTTTTTTCTCCGTGTTTTTCTCCTTGTCTCCGTATTCTTTCTGTTGAAGAGCGTAGCTCGAAACGTCAAAGACTTTCCGTATTTCCGAGCGTCATACTAATATATACCTTTGTTATTTACACCACCTGTCCTCGTCTGTTGTTATTATTTGTATATTCTCCTATATGTGTATATATATATATATATATATATATATATGATGATCTTTTCTCCCGCCATGCCTCTGTCTACCCCTCCATCCTCTCCCTCTCTCTTTCTCTCTCTCTCTCTCTCTCTCTCTCTCTCTCTCGTAGTTTTTCCTTAAGATCTTCAGGTTCTGGCTATATATAAATGAGAAATCCATTCTAAATTATCTCAATCTCTTCTCCGCTGACATACTACGACGAAGTCTCCAAGATGCAGATAAGATAGAGATTTTTATTTATTTACGGCCTCAAACATCTCATACCTTCGCGCTTTAGTCTGCCCTCTATTATTTATCTTGTTTCTCTCCATGAAATTCAATTGAATTCAGTTTTTGTCTTAAATTCATACTTATTCATTTTCTAAGCTTCCTAAATTCATGCTATGTATATATTCTATTCACCTAGAATTCATTGCTCTTTTAAAAATTACGATTTATGCATTGTTGTCTCTCAAATATTTAAAATCTACAATTAAGAGCCCTATCTACTCGCTGACGGTACCTACCCACCCCTACCCATTTTCCTTTATTCAAAAATTCTTATCGCTCCTTAAAAGTGTTGATTTCTCAGCCCAAGAATTACAGCGTGATGTGCTGCTTGACTGGTCCCTCCCGCCCACGCTGCCGCACTTGCCCTTACCTCTCCAACACCACCCTCTTCACCTGCACGTCTACCAACATCATATATTGCCTCTCCTGCTCTCTCTGCCAATCTCTGTACATCGGACACACGGGGCGCCGCCTGGCCGACCGATTCGCGGAACACCTCCGAGATATCAACGTCGGCAATGACACACCGGTGTCACGCCACTTCCGTTCTGCCCGCCACTCCTTGCGGCAACACCTGTCTGTGTTTGGATTGTCCATGCACAGGGGCCATCCGGACTCCCGTTTGCGCCGTGAACAGGGATTAATCTTCTATCTTCGCTCCTTTGTGCCACATGGGCTCAACTCCCCTCCACTCTTCATCTAACCCCCTCCTCCTGTCTCTCTCCCCCACCCTCCCTCCTACCACCCATCTCTCCCCTCCCCCACCTCCTGCTCCGACTCCTACTTCTTTGTACGTCTCTTCACCTCTCTTCATACTTCTCTCCACTCCCACTTCTCTTCACCCCTACTCTTTCTCTCCTCTCTCTTACTCTTTCTCACTCTCTTCTCTCATACTCCCCCCTCTCTCACTCTTACTCTCTACACTCTTACTCTCCTACTCTCTACACTCTTACTCTCTTACTCTCTCACCCTTACTCTCTCACTCTCTTCCCCTCTCTCTCACCCCTACCCATTTTCCTTTATTCAAAAATTCTTATCGCTCCTTAAAATTATGGCTTTTAAGTGTTGATTTCTCAGCCCAAGAATTACAGCGTGATGTGCTGCTTGACTGGTCCCTCCCGCCCACGCTGCCGCACTTGCCCTTACCTCTCCAACACCACCCTCCTCACCAGCACCCATCACCGACTCCTTCACCTGCACGTCTACCAACATCATATATTGCCTCTCCTGCTCTCTCTGCCAATCTCTGTACATCGGACACACGGGGCGCCGCCTGGCCGACCGATTCGCGGAACACCTCCGAGATATCAACGTCGGCAATGACACCCCGGTGTCACGCCCCTTCCGTTCTGCCGGCCACTCCTTGCGGCAACACCTGTCTCTGTTTGGATTGTCCATGCACAGGGGCCATCCGGACTCCCGTTTGCGCCGTGAACAGGGATTAATCTTCTATCTTCGCTCCTTTGTGCCACATGGGCTCAACTCCCCTCCACTCTTCATCTAACCCCCTCCTGCTGTCTCTCTACCCCACCCTCCCTCCCCCACCTCCTGCTCCGACTCCTACTTCTTTGTACGTCTCTTCACCTCTCTTCATACTTCTCTCCACTCCCACTTCTCTTCACCCCTACTCTTTCTCTCCTCTCTCTTACTCTTTCTCACTCTCTTCTCTCATACTCCCCCCTCTCTCACTCTTACTCTCTACACTCTTACTCTCCTACTCTCTACACTCTTACTCTCTCACCCTTACTCTCTCACTCTCTTCCCCTCTCTCTCACCCCTACCCATTTTCCTTTATTCAAAAATTCTTATCGCTCCTTAAAATTATGGCTTTTAAGTGTTGATTTCTCAGCCCAAGAATTACAGCGTGATGTGCTGCTTGACTGGTCCCTCCCGCCCACGCTGCCGCACTTGCCCTTACCTCTCCAACACCACCCTCCTCACCAGCACCCATCACCGACTCCTTCACCTGCACGTCTACCAACATCATATATTGCCTCTCCTGCTCTCTCTGCCAATCTCTGTACATCGGACACACGGGGCGCCGCCTGGCCGACCGATTCGCGGAACACCTCCGAGATATCAACGTCGGCAATGACACCCCGGTGTCACGCCCCTTCCGTTCTGCCGGCCACTCCTTGCGGCAACACCTGTCTGTGTTTGGATTGTCCATGCACAGGGGCCATCCGGACTCCCGTTTGCGCCGTGAACAGGGATTAATCTTCTATCTTCGCTCCTTTGTGCCACATGGGCTCAACTCCCCTCCACTCTTCATCTAACCCCCTCCTCCTGTCTCTCTCCCCCACCCTCCCTCCTACCACCCATCTCTCCCCTCCCCCACCTCCCCCACCTCCTGCTCCGACTCCTACTTCTTTGTACGTCTCTTCACCTCTCTTCATACTTCTCTCCACTCCCACTTCTCTTCACCCCTACTCTTTCTCTCCTCTCTCTTACTCTTTCTCACTCTCTTCTCTCATACTCCCCCCTCTCTCACTCTTACTCTCTACACTCTTACTCTCCTACTCTCTACACTCTTACTCTCTCACCCTTACTCTCTCACTCTCTTCCCCTCTCTCTCACCCCTACCCATTTTCCTTTATTCAAAAATTCTTATCGCTCCTTAAAATTATGGCTTTTAAGTGTTGATTTCTCAGCCCAAGAATTACAGCGTGATGTGCTGCTTGACTGGTCCCTCCCGCCCACGCTGCCGCACTTGCCCTTACCTCTCCAACACCACCCTCCTCACCAGCACCCATCACCGACTCCTTCACCTGCACGTCTACCAACATCATATATTGCCTCTCCTGCTCTCTCTGCCAATCTCTGTACATCGGACAAACGGGGCGCCGCCTGGCCGACCGATTCGCGGAACACCTCCGAGATATCAACGTCGGCAATGACACCCCGGTGTCACGCCACTTCCGTTCTGCCGGCCACTCCTTGCGGCAACACCTGTCTGTGTTTGGATTGTCCATGCACAGGGGCCATCCGGACTCCCGTTTGCGCCGTGAACAGGGATTAATCTTCTATCTTCGCTCCTTTGTGCCACATGGGCTCAACTCCCCTCCACTCTTCATCTAACCCCCTCCTCCTGTCTCTCTCCCCCACCCTCCCTCCTACCACCCATCTCTCCCCTCCCCCACCTCCTGCTCCGACTCCTACTTCTTTGTACGTCTCTTCACCTCTCTTCATACTTCTCTCCACTCCCACTTCTCTTCACCCCTACTCTTTCTCTCCTCTCTCTTACTCTTTCTCACTCTCTTCTCTCATACTCCCCCTCTCTCACTCTTACTCTCTACACTCCTACTCTCTACACTCTTACTCTCTTACTCTCTCACTCTCTTCCCCTCTCTCTCACTCTCTTTCTCTTCCTCTCTTTCCCTCTCTCTCACTCTCTTTCTCTTCCTCTCTTTCTCCCCCCCATACCCACCATCCCCTCTTTCTATCCCCCCATACCCACCTTCCCCCTCTCTCAATCCACCTTCCCTCTCCTATACCCACCCTCTCTCCTCTCTTCCCCTCCCATACCCATCTTCCCCCTCTCTTACATCCACCTTCCCCTTCTCCCTCCTCGTCAACACCCCCTCATAAGCTCACCCACCACCCACCCCTACCCACATACCCCACCCTACCCACAGACCCCTACCTCTACCCCACCCTCAGCCTAACCCACACTCCACCCATGCCTTCCCCACCTCCCCACACCCTCACATCACACCACACCAATACCCTCGCATCACACCACGCACACCACACCAATACCCTCGCATCACACCACGCACACACTACAACTGACCAACTACTTTCTCCCTTTCTCCCTTCCCCATTTTCACACTACATACGTCAAGATCACCAGCATTCTACCTCCCACACACAGCCCCTCGTTCCCGATCACCGTTTGTTATCTCCCCCTTTCTTAGCTCTCCTGAAATAAGAATTTCTAACTTCCGGTCAGCCGTTGTTATGATCGGCCATTATTATTATGATTGAACGTTGACTGAACACTATTCAATTTTTTTTCTCCGTGTTTTTCTCCTTGTCTCCGTATTCTTTCTGTTGAAGAGCGTAGCTCGAAACGTCAAAGACTTTCCGTATTTCCGAGCGTCATACTAATATATACCTTTGTTATTTACACCACCTGTCCTCGTCTGTTGTTATTATTTGTATATTCTCCTATATGTGTATATATATATATATATATATATATATATATATATATATGATGATCTTTTCTCCCGCCATACCTCTGTCTACCCCTCCATCCTCTCTCTCTCTCTTTCTCTCTCTCTCTCTCTCTCTCTCTCTCTCTCGTAGTTTTTCCTTAAGATCTTCAGGTTCTGGCTATATATAAATGAGAAATCCATTCTAAATTATCTCAATCTCTTCTCCGCTGACATACTACGACGAAGTCTCCAAGATGCAGATAAGATAGAGATTTTTATTTATTTACGGCCTCAAACATCTCATACCTTCGCGCTTTAGTCTGCCCTCTATTATTTATCTTGTTTCTCTCCATGAAATTCAATTGAATTCAGTTTTTGTCTTAAATTCATACTTATTCATTTTCTAAGCTTCCTAAATTCATGCTATGTATATATTCTATTCACCTAGAATTCATTGCTCTTTTAAAAATTACGATTTATGCATTGTTGTCTCTCAAATATTTAAAATCTACAATTAAGAGCCCTATCTACTCGCTGACGGTACCTACCCACCCCTACCCATTTTCCTTTATTCAAAAATTCTTATCGCTCCTTAAAATTATGGCTTTTAAGTGTTGATTTCTCAGCCCAAGAATTACAGCGTGATGTGCTGCTTGACTGGTCCCTCCCGCCCACGCTGCCGCACTTGCCCTTACCTCTCCAACACCACCCTCCTCACCAGCACCCATCACCGACTCCTTCACCTGCACGTCTACCAACATCATATATTGCCTCTCCTGCTCTCTCTGCCAATCTCTGTACATCGGACACACGGGGCGCCGCCTGGCCGACCGATTCGCGGAACACCTCCGAGATATCAACGTCGGCAATGACATCCCGGTGTCACGCCACTTCCGTTCTGCCGGCCACTCCTTGCGGCAACACCTGTCTGTGTTTGGATTGTCCATGCACAGGGGCCATCCGGACTCCCGTTTGCGCCGTGAACAGGGATTAATCTTCTATCTTCGCTCCTTTGTGCCACATGGGCTCAACTCCCCTCCACTCTTCATCTAACCCCCTCCTGCTGTCTCTCTACCCCACCCTCCCTCCCCCACCTCCTGCTCCGACTCCTACTTCTTTGTACGTCTCTTCACCTCTCTTCATACTTCTCTCCACTCCCACTTCTCTTCACCCCTACTCTTTCTCTCCTCTCTCTTACTCTTTCTCACTCTCTTCTCTCATACTCCCCCCTCTCTCACTCTTACTCTCTACACTCTTACTCTCCTACTCTCTACACTCTTACTCTCTCACCCTTACTCTCTCACTCTCTTCCCCTCTCTCTCACCCCTACCCATTTTCCTTTATTCAAAAATTCTTATCGCTCCTTAAAATTATGGCTTTTAAGTGTTGATTTCTCAGCCCAAGAATTACAGCGTGATGTGCTGCTTGACTGGTCCCTCCCGCCCACGCTGCCGCACTTGCCCTTACCTCTCCAACACCACCCTCCTCACCAGCACCCATCACCGACTCCTTCACCTGCACGTCTACCAACATCATATATTGCCTCTCCTGCTCTCTCTGCCAATCTCTGTACATCGGACACACGGGGCGCCGCCTGGCCGACCGATTCGCGGAACACCTCCGAGATATCAACGTCGGCAATGACACCCCGGTGTCACGCCCCTTCCGTTCTGCCGGCCACTCCTTGCGGCAACACCTGTCTGTGTTTGGATTGTCCATGCACAGGGGCCATCCGGACTCCCGTTTGCGCCGTGAACAGGGATTAATCTTCTATCTTCGCTCCTTTGTGCCACATGGGCTCAACTCCCCTCCACTCTTCATCTAACCCCCTCCTCCTGTCTCTCTCCCCCACCCTCCCTCCTACCACCCATCTCTCCCCTCCCCCACCTCCCCCACCTCCTGCTCCGACTCCTACTTCTTTGTACGTCTCTTCACCTCTCTTCATACTTCTCTCCACTCCCACTTCTCTTCACCCCTACTCTTTCTCTCCTCTCTCTTACTCTTTCTCACTCTCTTCTCTCATACTCCCCCCTCTCTCACTCTTACTCTCTACACTCTTACTCTCCTACTCTCTACACTCTTACTCTCTCACCCTTACTCTCTCACTCTCTTCCCCTCTCTCTCACCCCTACCCATTTTCCTTTATTCAAAAATTCTTATCGCTCCTTAAAATTATGGCTTTTAAGTGTTGATTTCTCAGCCCAAGAATTACAGCGTGATGTGCTGCTTGACTGGTCCCTCCCGCCCACGCTGCCGCACTTGCCCTTACCTCTCCAACACCACCCTCCTCACCAGCACCCATCACCGACTCCTTCACCTGCACGTCTACCAACATCATATATTGCCTCTCCTGCTCTCTCTGCCAATCTCTGTACATCGGACAAACGGGGCGCCGCCTGGCCGACCGATTCGCGGAACACCTCCGAGATATCAACGTCGGCAATGACACCCCGGTGTCACGCCACTTCCGTTCTGCCGGCCACTCCTTGCGGCAACACCTGTCTGTGTTTGGATTGTCCATGCACAGGGGCCATCCGGACTCCCGTTTGCGCCGTGAACAGGGATTAATCTTCTATCTTCGCTCCTTTGTGCCACATGGGCTCAACTCCCCTCCACTCTTCATCTAACCCCCTCCTCCTGTCTCTCTCCCCCACCCTCCCTCCTACCACCCATCTCTCCCCTCCCCCACCTCCTGCTCCGACTCCTACTTCTTTGTACGTCTCTTCACCTCTCTTCATACTTCTCTCCACTCCCACTTCTCTTCACCCCTACTCTTTCTCTCCTCTCTCTTACTCTTTCTCACTCTCTTCTCTCATACTCCCCCTCTCTCACTCTTACTCTCTACACTCCTACTCTCTACACTCTTACTCTCTTACTCTCTCACTCTCTTCCCCTCTCTCTCACTCTCTTTCTCTTCCTCTCTTTCCCTCTCTCTCACTCTCTTTCTCTTCCTCTCTTTCTCCCCCCCATACCCACCATCCCCTCTTTCTATCCCCCCATACCCACCTTCCCCCTCTCTCAATCCACCTTCCCTCTCCTATACCCACCCTCTCTCCTCTCTTCCCCTCCCATACCCATCTTCCCCCTCTCTTACATCCACCTTCCCCTTCTCCCTCCTCGTCAACACCCCCTCATAAGCTCACCCACCACCCACCCCTACCCACATACCCCACCCTACCCACAGACCCCTACCTCTACCCCACCCTCAGCCTAACCCACACTCCACCCATGCCTTCCCCACCTCCCCACACCCTCACATCACACCACACCAATACCCTCGCATCACACCACGCACACCACACCAATACCCTCGCATCACACCACGCACACACTACAACTGACCAACTACTTTCTCCCTTTCTCCCTTCCCCATTTTCACACTACATACGTCAAGATCACCAGCATTCTACCTCCCACACACAGCCCCTCGTTCCCGATCACCGTTTGTTATCTCCCCCTTTCTTAGCTCTCCTGAAATAAGAATTTCTAACTTCCGGTCAGCCGTTGTTATGATCGGCCATTATTATTATGATTGAACGTTGACTGAACACTATTCAATTTTTTTTCTCCGTGTTTTTCTCCTTGTCTCCGTATTCTTTCTGTTGAAGAGCGTAGCTCGAAACGTCAAAGACTTTCCGTATTTCCGAGCGTCATACTAATATATACCTTTGTTATTTACACCACCTGTCCTCGTCTGTTGTTATTATTTGTATATTCTCCTATATATATATATGATAATGATGATGATGATCTTTTCTCCCGCCATGCCTCTGTCTACCCCTCCATCCACTCTCTCTCTCTCTCTCTCTCTCTCGTAGTTTTTCCTTAAGGTCTTCAGGTTCTGGCTATATATAAATGAGAAATCCATTCTAAATTATCTCAATCTCTTCTCCGCTGACATACTACGACGAAGTCTCCAAGATGCAGATAAGATAGAGATTTTTATTTATTTACGGCCTCAAACATCTCATACCTTCGCGCTTTAGTCTGCCCTCTATTATTTATCTTGTTTCTCTCGATGAAATTCAATTGAATTCAGTATTTGTCTTAAATTCATACTTATTCATTTTCTAAGCTTCCTAAATTCATGCTACGTATATATTCTATTCACCTAGAATTCATTGCTCTTTTAAAAATTACGATTTATGCATTGTTGTCTCTCAAATATTTAAAATCTACAATTAAGAGCCCTATCTACTCGCTGACGTTACCTACCCACCCCTACCCATTTTCCTTTATTCAAAAATTCTTATCGCTCCTTAAAATTATGGCTTTTAAGTGTTGATTTCTCAGCCCAAGAATTACAGCGTGATGTGCTGCTTGACTGGTCCCCCCTCTCTCTCTCTCTTTATATATCTATATATATATATATATATGATGATGATCTTTTCTCCCGCCATGCCTCTGTCTACCCCTCCATCCTCTCTCTCTCTCTCTCTCTCGTAGTTTTTCCTTAAGGTCTTCAGGTTCTGGCTATATATAAATGAGAAATCCATTCTAAATTATCTCAATCTCTTCTCCACTGACATACTACGACGAAGTCTCCAAGATGCAGATAAGATAGAGATTTTTATTTATTTACGGCCTCAAACATCTCATACCTTCGCGCTTTAGTCTGCCCTCTATTATTTATCTTGTTTCCCTCCATGAAATTCAATTGAATTCAGTTTTTGTCTTAAATTCATACTTATTCATTTTCTAAGCTTCCTAAATTCATGCTACGTATATATTCTATTCACCTAGATTTCATTGCTCTTTTAAAAATTACAATTTATGCATTGTTGTCTCTCAAATATTTAAAATCTACGATTAAGAGCCCTATCTCCTCGCTGATGGTACACCCGCCCTCCCACCCCTTCCTCCGGAAGTGCATTCCTTTGTCATCCTCGGCTGTCTTCCGGAACCCATCTAGTGGCCTTGGCCATCCTCTCCCCTACCTTTGGGTAGCGCATTAAGTTTGAGTAATGTTTGCAGGTTGTAGGTACTGTTTTGCTTATGAATTCTTCCAATTGCAAGTTTTCTTTTCAGGTTCACGACACTGCTTTTCCCTTTCCCAGGCTACAGGCCCACACCCCCAACACCCCATACTGTTAGGATTGGCACTCTCAACGTCGGCACGCTGAAAGGTAGATCTGGTGAAATTGTTGAGATGCTTGAACGGAGACGCGTAGATATGTGCTGCATCCAGGAAGTAAGATGGAGAGGAGGTTCTGCGAGGTTCCTCACAGGCAAAGAACACAGGTACAAGATTTTCTGGGCAGGGAGCACTGACGGGGTCAGGGGCGTAGGAATACTTCCAGCGGAGAAATGGGTGGATAAGGTAATCGAGGTCGTTAGAGTAAGTGACAGAGTACTTAAGATCAGACTAGTGCTTCATCATAGATTAGCTACTGTCATCTCAGCCTATGCACCTCAACCGGTGCTACCAGATGGTCTGAAAGACCAATTCTATGACACCCTCTTGCAAACTACCTCGTCGACGAGTGACAGGGACCTTCTCTTTGTGGCTGGAGACTTCAACGGTCATGTCGGACGTCGTGCTGGAGGCTTCCATGGCATACATGGAGGCTATGGCTTCGGTTCCCGCAACAAGGAGGGAACCAGACTGCTGCAGTTCTGTGATGCAACACCAACTTCAGGAAACCTGCCAGTCACCTAGTCACCTACATCCTCGCCAGAAATAGGGAAAGAGGGCAGCTTATAAATGCCAAAACGTACCCTGGCGAAGAATGTACCCCACAACATAGATTAGTAGTTAGCGACTTTGGGATCAAGGCAAAATGGGTGCCCAGAATTAGACAGGCTTGGAGGAGAAGGGTGTGGAAGCTTAAAGACCCTGCAAACGGACAGAGACTTAGAGACAAGTTACTTGAAGCATTTAACGAAATAGAAGGGGATATAGCATCATACAACGTGGAAGACAATTGGAGATTTCTGCGGGACAACCTGTTGAAAGCCACCGACCAGATTTGTGGGTGGTGTAAGGTCCCCTCCCGACCCAGAGTAACGTGTTGGTGGAACAAGGAGGTAGACAGGGCTATTAGACAAAAGAAACAGGCTTGGAAGGACTGGAAGAACGGTGGTAGCAGGGAATTGTACCAATGTGCCAGAAGGGAGGCTAGGTGACAGGTTTATTTAGCCAGAGGGGAAGCAGATAAGGAAAGATTTGCCAATGTTCTGCGCCGTGAGGACCAAAGACTCGAGGTATTTCGTGTTGCAAGACAGTGTAGGAGAGAGAATAGTGATGTTGTAGGAGAGAAATGTGTTCGCATGATTGATGGTACGCTTGCATTAAATGAGGATGCAAAGAAAGAGGTCTGGAGATGCCACTACGATAGATTGCTTAATAAAGAGAATGAATGGGAGAAAGAGAGCCTGCCGTATGTCGACCCAATAGAGGGACCAGCTATCCGAGTTGATAGTACCAGGGTAGATAAAGCAATTAAGAGTATGAAGACCGGGAAAGCCCCTGGCCCATCAGGAATCACTGCAGAGATGCTCAAAATATCTGGCAGTGTTGGCTATAGCCTAGTCACCCGTATTACGAACCAGGTGATACACGAAGGAGTCATACCCAATGACTGGTGTAGCAGCATCATAGTCAACTGCTACAAAGGTAAAGGTGACGCTTTAGATACAAATAATTACAGAGGCATCAAGCTGTTAGATCAGGTTATGAAAGTTACAGAGAGGGTCATAGCCCAACTAATTAGGGAGCGAATCAATTTAGATGAGATATAGTTTGGGTTCGTGCCAGGTAAAAGCACTACTGATGCCTTATTTCTAGTGAGACAGTTGCAGGAGAAATACCTAGCTAAGGATAAACCTCTGTACCTGGCTTTCGTTGACATGGAGAAAGCCTTTGACAGGGTCCCCCGATCCCTTATCTGGTGGTCAATGAGGAAACTTGGGATAGAAGAATGGTTAGTGAGAGCTGTGCGAGCCATGTACAGAGATGCTGCCAGTAAGGTGAGGGTTGGAAATGAGTACAGCAATGAATTCCGGGTAGAGGTAGGGGTCCACCAAGTTTCCGTCCTCAGCCCCCTCTTATTTATCATAGTCCTCCAGGCAATCACAGAGGAGTTCAAGACAGGTTGCCCCTGGGAGCTCCTCTATGCTGATGACCTTGCCCTAATTGCGGAGTCACTATCAGAACTAGAGGAGAAGTTTCAGGTGTGGAAGCAAGGTCTTAAATTGAAGGGCCTTAGAGTCAACCTAGCTAAAACCAAAATCCTAATAAGTAGGAAGGTAGATAAAACACAAACCCCTTCAGGTAGATGGCCCTGCTCAGTATGTAGAAAAGGAGTAGGTAGTAACTCTATAAGATGTACCCGGTGCAAGCTATGGACACATAAGAGGTGCAGCAACATCAAAGGCAGGTTAACTAGCAAGTTAGTTTTTGTTTGTGGCAGATGTTCAGGTGCAATAAAGACTGTAAACAAACAGGAAACAACTTCTATCTCATTCCAGGGTGAAAAACTAGAGGTAGTCGATAGCTTCCGCTATCTGGGCGACCAAGTTAGTAGTGGGGGTGGGTGCGCTGAAAGTGTAGCTGCTAGAATAAGAATAGCCTGGGCAAAGTTTAGAGAGCTCTTACCCCTGCTGGTGACAAAGGGACTCTCACTCAGAGTAAAAGGCAGACTGTATGACGCATGCGTACGAACAGCCATGCTACATGGGAGTGAAACATGGGCTGTAACTGCTGAGGACATACGTAAGCTCGCAAGGAATGAAGCCAGTATGCTCCGTTGGATGTGTAATGTCAATGTGAATACCCGTCAGAGTGTAAGTATCTTGAGAGAAAAGCTGAACATTAGAAGCATCAGTTGTGGTGTGCAAGAGAGATGATTGCGCTGGTATGGACATGTGGTGAGAATGGATGAGGATAGCTGCGTGAAAAAGTGCCACACCCTAACAGTTGAGGGAACCCGTGGAAGAGGTAGGCCCAGGAAGACCTGGGCTGAGGTGGTGAGGCAAGACCTTCGTACATTGGGCCTCACCGAGGCGATGACTACTGACCGAGACCTTTGGAAATGTGCTGTGCGCGAGAAGACCCGGCAAGCCAAGTAAGATCGTTGCCAGTGCCCCTGGACTGGTTCTTGTGCGGGTGGCACATGAGATGCACCATTTTGAGCATGGCCGTTGCCAGTACCGCCTGACTGGCTCCCGTAGGATTTTCGAGCGAGATCGTTGCCAGTGCCCCTGGACTGGCTTGTGTGGGTGGCACATAAAAGACACCATTTCGAGCGTGGCCGTTTTCGTGCGGGTGACACGTAAAAGCACCCACTATACTCTCTGAGTGGTTGGCGTTAGGAAGGGCATCCAGCTGTAGAAACTCTGCCAAATTAGACTGGAGCCTGGTGTTGCCATCCGGTTTCACCAGTCCTCTTTGTGTTTGTTCACCAGTTCCCTTTGTGTTTGTTCCTCCACTTCTTGACAACTAGTGCTTATGTGTTTACATCCCTATAACTTAGAGGTTCAGCAAAAGAGACCAATAGAATAAGTACCAGGCTTTAAAAAAACAAGTGATTACTGGAGTCAATACATTTGACTGAAAATTCTTAAAGGTGGTGTCCCAGCATGGTCGTAGTCTAATGACTGAAACAAGTAAAAAGTAGAGGATAAAAGATATTTTGAAAATTCATTGAAATAAAAGCATTGTATGCTGACAGAAATAGCAGTAAAAAAAGGTTAAAAGGTTAAAAAAGGTTAAAAAAGAAGGATATATATAGAAAGTAACACGATCCTTAATACACTATATATGAAAATATAAACAAGATGGTTGTGGATGGAATTCCTTTGAGAATAGGCTGGGCCTTACTTGGTCAGGTTTGGCCTGCAGCTATATAACATCCACCCTTATTGGTATTCCCCACTTTATATTTCACATCTCAAGCATACAACTGCAAGATTTATAGTATTGTTACCACCACCACCAACAACAACAACCACCCTTCCACCCACTCATTGTCCCTATTTATAGACAGTTGAAGTGAGCCACTGACAGTTAAATGTATTCGCCAGATATTTAAAACCAATGACAAGACAGAAACTGTCAAGATTGTTTGGCCATCAGCCAGACAAACATCCCCATATCTTGATAAACTCAACTAGTGTTTGTTGCCCTCTCTCAATGTTCTACACTTATCACATATTAACAAATCCATTTTTTTTGTTCTCTTCTTCATTTCTCTTTTCTTTTTTTTTTTTTTAACTGAACCAGTTTTATTGACAGAATATTTAGCATTAATATAGAATTAGTTCCGATTGGATCTTTTAATAAATAATCCTTGTCTTTATCCCTTCTCTCTATTTAGCAGTACATTGACTTCCAAATGCATTACCATGAATGGTTGCCAAACCAATTTGCAGCCATAGTCATGATGTAAAGCCCGTCTTCACCAATGAAAGCATTCTTTTATTCTACTACTGGTTTCAACCAGAGGCTGTGGCTTTACTGGGGTACTGCCCTTAGTGCTAATGGAAGCAAATGGTTTAGTGGTTAGGGATGTTCGGCTCATGCTAGTGAGATTATGGGTTTCAATTCCTGGACTGGATGGCACGTTGTGTTCTTGAGCAGTCCAGTGGGGAATATATGTGCCACAGAAACTGGGAAACTAACCCTCTGAATCTATATGACCCAGGAAGGGTCTCACCTTGCTTTTTTTAGACTTGCTTCCCAGTTCTTTCCATGGAATCAGTCCTCTTAAAAAAGTGATAGATACAACCACAAACATATTCTTTTACTTTTTTATTTGTTTCAATCATTTAACTGTGGCCATGCTGGAGCATTGCCTTTAGTCAAACAAATCAACCCCAGGTTTTATTCTTTGTAAGCCTGATACTTATTCTATCAGTCTCATTTGCTGAACTGCTGAGTTACAGGGACATAAGCACACTAACATTGGTTGTCAAGCAATGGTGGGGGACAAACACAAAGACACACACATAAATATATACGACGGGCTTCTTTCTGTTTCCGTCTGCCAAATCCACTCACAAGGCTTTGGTTGGCTCGAGGCTGTAGTAGAAGACACTTGCCCAAGGTGCCACGCAGTGGGACTGAATCCAGAACCATGTGGTTGGAAGCAAGCTTTTTAACCATACAGCTACACAGTGTAAATAAATATTAAATTGGACAGTAATTTGAATGCTAAAAGATTAAATTAAAGTGTTTTTCTTGTTTTTAAGATGTTTTAATTGTAGATGTTTATTTAATTTTTTTTTTTTTTGTTTCCAGCAAGCAGGGAATTACATGAACCATCCACTTCCTCCGATACCAAGAGCAAATACCAGATATATAACCAACGACGAGATTGATGATGAGTTCAACTGGGATAAACTGCTATGAAATTTTTAATTTTTAACACTGCAATATATTAAATATGTACAACAAGACAGTAACAGTTATGTACAGGGGTTGGACAAGGGTTTCAATTTAACATTCCCACAATGCATCTTAGATGGGAACAGAAAAAGTTTGAAAAATAAATAACCCACAAAACAATTTAAAAAACAAAAACAATGCCAGTGTGATACTGGTCATTTGATTTTAATATTTCCCATAATGCGTTCTTGATGGGACTAACAATTATCATAGAAAACAAAGATGTTTGAAAACACAAAAAGAGATGACAAATTAAATGAGGAGTTAAAAAGAAGCTATAAAAAGTTTTTAAAAATTAATAAAACTGAAAAAAATAAAAGACAAAAAAAAACAATAAAAAGGTGCCATTTCTGCACTTCCTGTTTGAGACAGGCAAAAACAACTACAAAAAGAAAGAAAAATACTAAACAAATACCAAAAAAAGGAAAAACAATATTAATATATTCCATGTAGAATCTATTCTTCACACAATGTTTTAAACCTATGCACCACACATACCAACACACACACACGCACATGCATACTACAGACATGCTTATATATATACATATGTACACATTCACTCAAACACACCAGTTTATCTGTTCAATTCAGGTTAACAGCTGATAGGCTATTGAGTCTAAACCCTGTAAAAACGATTCATTTGATGCATCATTCTCTTTATATCTTTCTATTTACCTAACTTTCTATCTCTCTCTGTCTCCTATCTATCTGCCTATTAATTTACAAATTTCTATGTCTCTTCAATGCTATCTCTCTCTCTCTCTCTCTCTCTCTCTCTCTCTCTACCTATCTATCAATCAATCTATCTATTAATTTAGAAATTTCTAGGTCTTTCCAATGCTGTCTGTCTCTCATTCTCTTGATACATATACACATATTCACATATACACGTGTGTGTGAATTTAAGAACTTTGAGAGATGTTAAATAATTCGTTTTTAAATAGAGGGGTAAAAAAATCCCTTTGAATAGTAAAAATCAAAGGCTGCCTATTCCACCATTAAAAACGAATTTTATATACACACATACATAGAAAAAAGGACGTTAAAAGATGTATATATGTATAACTCTATTACTTAATTCTCTATATCTGTATGTTTATCAGTTAATCTACCTATGTGTCTGTCTGTTTGTCTCTCTCTCTCCTCACCTTGTTTGTTTCTGTCTTTGACTATCCTTAAATCCACTGCCAGACTCCCACTGGAAAATGGTTATAGCTGCTGACAATGATGCTGCTGATGATGATAGTAATGATGATGCTACCAGCCACCTGCTGGAATATTTGTTGCTAATTGTCTCCCGAGACAAGGTTTGAAAGGGCAAAGTATTGGTCTGATATCTACCCTACCTCAGAAACATACCTAATTATATATATATATGCACACACGCATGCATGTATATATATATATATATATATATATATATATATATGCATACACACGCATGCATGTATATATATATATATATATGCACACACGTGCATGTGTGTAGACATGTGGATCTACATCTGTATCTGTGCGAAGAAAGGTGAAAAACAAGTACTTGAGTGAGAAAGAAAAACACAACCCCACATATATATATAATATATATATACACTACATACAAATACATATATACATACATAATGTGTGTGTGTATGTATATTTATCTTTGTATGCACTGGTGAAAGAAAGGGAGGAATAACAATAAAAACTAAATGAGAAAGAGAGAGAGAGATGGCGTTGGTGGTATCAGTGAAGGAGAAAAAATATGTTGGTGATAAAGCATAGAAGGTAAATAAATAACAAGCATATATAAGTAAAAAACAATAACAATTTGCCCCACACCTTTCTACTTCAAACAGACTGATAGATGTCTGTATAAGATGAAGTATTATTATTAAGATTCAAATATTTTCGGCTATTTACTTCATCTTCAATAATAAAATAAATTTTCTTTTTTTAAATATTTATATCTACACTATGTTTCAATCCATTTGATCTCCAATTATCATCGGGTGTTTTATTTCCAGTATGTGTACATAGACCCAAGCTGGATTTGAACAAGGAACCTTTGTTTAATTTCCTGAACTACTAAACTAATCAATGGAGTGTATATTTACAATATTTAATTTACACTGTTTTGATCTATCTGATCTCCAGTCATCATCAGGTAGGTGGCTTATGCCTGAACATGTACGTATAAGAATTCCTGTACTAATGTCTTTGAGTGGTAATATCTGCAATATTTTTTATCACACTATGCTGCAATCAGTTTTAATTGCTAATCATCATGATGAGGTTTCTTATTCCTGGATGTGTACATAGAATAAAGCTGGATTTGAACTAGGAAATCTGTCTTTATAATTTTTTTTTTTTTTACTTGCTCTCAAGGGTTTAGTCAAACAAATCAACCCCAGTACTTATTCTGCCAGTCACTTTTGTTGAACCACTAAGTCACAGGGATGCAAAGAAACCAACACCAGTTATCAAGCAGTGGTTGCACATAGACACACACACGCATTAACATAGGCTTCTTTCAGTTTCCATCTACTAAATCCACTCAAGGCATTAGTTGATCCAGAGCTATATAGCAGAAGACAATTGCCTGAGATGCCATGCAGTGAGACTGAACCTGGAACCATGTGGTTGAGAAGCAAGCTTCTTAACCACACAGCTGCACCTATATTTACAATATATATTGTAATCAATGTAAGAGGTGTCTCTCTATGTGGACATAGTCCCAGATTGATTTCATACTAGAAATTTCTGATTTCCCTAACTGTTTGATTTTTAAACTGAGAAATTAGAAATCGAATTATGCCACCCTGCTGGCTTGGCAAGCAGGACAACTTTTCCCCATGATCGAAATGGGAGACCGGAGCAATGTGAAATGAAGTATTTTGCTCAAGAACATAATGTGCTGCCTGGTCTGAGAAATGAACCCACAATCTAGCAATTGTGAGTGCAACACCCTAAGCACTAGGCCATATGCTTTCACTAAAGAACTTGATGTTGAATCAGGAAACAGATTAAACTGAATTTCCCTTCACTCCTAGGGATGGAAGATAAAGTCGAAGCTGATGGGAGTCAAACTCAGAATAGAAAAGGATATATAGACATATTAAATAGCACACAAGATTTAAGCTGTTGCTCTACCAATTTTTACAATTCATCATACACATGTCTATGTGTGTAGGTGTGTGTTGGTTGATATAAATATTTAAGAAACAAACATAAAAAAAATCTTTCATATCTAGAGATGAGGCTGATAATTCAAAAATAAAAAAAATTATCTTTCTTAATGAAGATGTTGTTAAAAAACACAAAATTCTGGACAGATAAACTCACAACAAATGGAAAAGAAAAAGTTTGAAAATATTTCAAAAACAATTTCTTTCAACAAAAAAAAAAGGACCAATTTGCATGGATGGTGGAGTGGGGTGAAGAATTTCTTTCTTTTAATCTATGAGAGATCATTCTTATAATTAATTTTATTATTATTTAATATTATAAAAATATAAACCAATATTATGACTGTTTTCTTTTGCTTTTGTTTTGTTTTTTTGGTGCACTTTTTGTTTGTTTTTCTTTTGTTCTTTAATTTATTAATTTTATATTCCCCCTTCTTGAAAAAACAAAAAGGGAAACCGTAATATTTGTGTCTGCACATATATATGTATAACATAAGTATGTGTGTTTGCATATATATATATATATGTATGTACGTGTACATATATACACCTGTGCATGTATAATGTATGTGTGTGTGTATATAATAAATATGTATGTGTGTATATGTATATATAATATGTATAAGTGACAGTAGGCACACTAGGTGCATGACAAATCTGTATATATATATATATACACACAAATAAAATTCATTCTAAAGAGTTGAACTCAAAGTAAATGATGTATATGTAAATATTGGGTGTAAAAATCCCTCTGGATAGAAAAAAAAAAATAATCAAAGGCTGCCTATTGGGAATTGAACACACAACTTCTGTAGAAATAAGACACATTCAAGTCCCATAGGTAACCTTCAACTTTTTCTATCCAAAATGTTTTTTAACCGAATGCTGTAATTTATGGCTTTACCGACATCGAGTTCAACTGTCAAAAATAAATAATATATATATATATATATATACTCTTTCACTCATTTCAGCCATATGGCCATGGTCATGCTGGAGCACCTTTTACTTATTTCAGTCATTTGACTGAACTTGAAGGATTTTAATCAATCGAACAACTTGATCCTAGGTCTTATATCTTAAGCTTAGTTCTTATTCTATAACTCTTCATTCCCAAACCACTAAGTTACCGTGATATAAACACACCAGCATCAGTTGTGAAGTGGTGATGAACAGACAAACACAGACATATATATATATATATATATATATACATACATACATATGAGGTTTCAATGATGTGATTACTTTTAGATTAATATTGTAGAGTATGTATGAGGAGCAAGATCTGACCAGTTTGAACATTAAACAGTAGAAGATTTGGACTGGATATGGCAAGATTGAATGCTCAAGAGTTAATCATAGTAAAACAAAAAAATAGCATCATCCACTAAATTGTGTGCGACAAAAGGTTAACTACCAATATTACCATCTCTCTCTCCATGATGAGTTTTTCCCCCCATTTTCTGGTAATAAAAAAGATTGTTTGTTTTGTTTTATTTTGTTCATGTATGTATATGTATGGTTCCTTTTTTTGTTTTATACTTCAAGGTTCCTAATTAACTAACGTATGAGAAGATCTGAAATGATGATTTTAGGGGTTCATTAAAAGAATTTACCAAGTTGATGTTAATTTATGGCACAATTTTATGCAAAGACCCGGTTTGTTTTCAATGCCATGATGATGCTAATCATAATACTGAAAAATTATGCTAATTTTTATGCAAAAATAAAAAAAGATATGAAGAAAATTGTAGGACTCAATAGCAGAAACAGCAGAACAGTTAACATACATGTACACATATACACCTATATAAACATACATGTATACACATATTTATATGTGTATACATATTATAAACATATACACAAAAGCTATGAGTGTGTGTGTAGCTATGTATATATGTATGTGTGTGTATATAGTTATATACATGAAAGAATGAGTTTTCAACAACATACACGTGGCAAAAAATTTCTTTTAATGGAATTTCATAGGTTCTGCATGAATATATTTGCAGTTATTCTGTCTGAGTTTGACTAATGACTGACAACTCTGTGAATTTAACCTGCAACAGTGTGACATGAGATTTTGCAAGCTTACAGATAACACAAGATGTACAAGACCATAAACTAGTGGCAAAGAATATTATTCTTAAACAACAATACTGTTGACAATGACTTCGAAGTTTTGGCCAGTTGGACTGTGATGAATTGAAGTTAATCTTATATTTATATAGTCTATCTTGAATTAAAATCCTCCTTAGGTGTTTGTTTTTATGTCTACATAATTACAATAAAAACAGTTTAAAATTAAATTGAAGAATTACACAATGCTTTTTTTATAGTTTAAGAGTACATTTACAAGAGGATTGGCAGTGAGCTCAAAGATTCAGGTTGCTAAACTTTGTCAGACTGTGGCTGGTAGTCTGACGAAGGCCACTGGACTGAAACTTTGAAGTCCCTGTACTCCACTTTTTTGTAGAAAAAAGTGTATGTTAAATGATACATGGAGATTTATACTCATGACTTTAAGCTTCTGTTTCAACAATTTGAGGACTGTTGCACATCTTAAGCTGTTGCAGGCCTGGTGTGCATAGCACTATTGATTACATAAGCTTTTTTTTGTGTAATAGATGGTGCCACATGCACCAGGCTTGGAACAGCTAAAAACATGCAATAATCATCATAATGACAGAGAAAAATTAAAATTCTGAACGTGAGTCTCCATAGCTCGATGTCATTTAATAAATATAGTCTTCTATTCCCAACGATATTGAGGTCTACCACTTTTGTAGTCACTCATGGTTTGTCTACATATATATATATATATATATAGATACACACACACATGCATGTGCATGTTCTGTGTTTGCTGCCAACACCAAAAAGGGCTGGAAGCCCAGGCAGCCATGCCAAATCATCAGCATCCAATCATCTCTTTTCAGAGTAAGCATACAAATGAGAAGCATTTCGGGTGAATTGTTTCAGTGTAACAACATTACTGGCATTATATGTGTGGGGACGATACCCTGTATGTGCTTCTTATTGTTAATATTAATAGGCAAGCTTGAAAAATGTGCGTGATCTGCAGTAGTGAGCCATTGTGGTAATTGTTGTGAAGCTTATTATATGTTTAAGTTAAATTTAGGATTCTTCTATGCAACATTAGTATAGTCTGGTATATTGAATAACTGCAAATATATTTACATGAAACCTATGGTATTGGACCACTGAATTGTAATAAAGGTGTGCGTGTATATATATATATATATATAAATACACACGCACACGAATATATATATATATACACCATACATATTCACATATACATAAACACACACATATACATGTATACATATCTATATATATATATATATATACATACACACACACATATCTATACATGCATATGCATATATAAATATATAGCAGATATGTACTTATATGCATATGCATACACTTACATATGTATATATACTACACACACACACACACACACACACATACAAATGTACACACAAACAAACTTTCCATGTTATTTATTGAAAACAAAAGTAGCTTAGTTGATTTATGTGTGTGCTGTTGTAATAATAATAATACTAATAAAAATAATAACAATAATGAAAAATCAATAAAAAGACCAGCAACATTTAAATCTTACTGAATTGTACATATTATAAATATTATTCTTTATTTCATACTCTTCAACCGGAAGCAAACCATTCTCAACTGTGTACCATACTGTTTTTTTTAACATTAAGAGCATTAGTACAGTCCATTTTCTTTGTACTGCAGACATACTGATAGATCCCAAATGGCAAGACAGACAGACAGCCACAACATTATATATATATATATATATATATGTATATAATGAAAGAATATGAACAATGAATTTTCATTGAAATTATGTTACATATGTTTCAATAGCAAGGCTGTTTATTTGTTTACAATGTATTACACAATAAGATTACATAAAATGGATTACATAACCCATCTCTTCAGACATTTTGAACATTATGTGTGTTTTTGTGTGTCATTGAGTTTGTATTACCATTGTTTTGACATCTGCATGTTGATTGTAAATGAAAGCTTCACCATTCATATGAATGGTGTTGTTTGTTTGCAATCCATTGTGAAAGCATATCCAGGCTGTTGTTTGAAAAACTGCCAGGATG
>NC_142953.1:4978138-5015638 GCF_046866305.1 Octopus bimaculoides
GTACTTAGTTTTTTAAAGCCTTGTACTTATGCTATTGGTCACTCTTGCCAAACTGCTAAGTCTGATTAATCTGTTGTGGCATTGTTTCTAAGGTTGGATGCCCTTCCTAATGCCAACCACTTAACAGAGTATGCTGGGTGCTTTTTATGTGCAACCGTTACAGGTGCACTTACACCGGCACCTGAAAGGACAAGCCTGTATGTGTGGAAGACAGCGATTTTACTTAGCTTGAAGTGTCTTATCCAACTGTAGAAACCATGCCAAAGCAGACATAGAGCCTGGCCAAGACCTCTGGCTCCTCTGTTCTTGTCAAGCCATCCAACCCATGCCAGCCTGGATAAAAGGACATTAAGTGATGATTATGATGTATATTCACTACATCGGTTACAGACATCATATCATACCTTGATACAGTGGAGACAGAGATCTCGTATTGACAGGCCACTGACATTAAATGCTAAGCACTTTTAATATGCAAATTAGTCACCCCAGTTCTTGGAAGCCACTCTATAACTGTTGAGTAAATAAACAGATTCGCTGCTTGTCTCTCTGGGATTTGTCAAAGTGATGTAAACATCTCTGATGTGAACTCAATAAAGTAAAAAAAATCAATTAACACTAATCATAATTTTTTTTTTTTTAAATCTATGGCGAATAGCTAAATTTGCCTTGTCTATATATCTACTACACAGGTTACACACACACACACACATATCCTGGTGTTGCCATCCGGTTTCACCAGTCCTCAGTCAAATCGTCCAACCCATGCTAGCATGGAAGGCGGACGTTAAACGATGATGATGATGTATATACATACACACAACGTAGAGAAAATAGTACTCAAATACTTGATCACAACTGTCCAACTGTATGTGTGTGTGTGTATATATATATATATATATATATATATATATGTAAAGGAGCACTCTGTTGGTTACGACAATGAGGGTCCCAGCTGATACGATCAACAGAACAGCTTGCTTGTGAAATTAACATGCAAGTGGCTGAACACTCCACGAACACGTGTACCCTACCCTTAATGTAGTTCTCAGGGAGATTCAGCATGACACAGAGTGAGACAAGGCTGGCCCTTTGAAATACAGGTACAAATGAAAAAATGAATATATATATATATAAAATCCAATTCAGAATGTAAAGAATGAATTTAGCAAATCTTAATTATTAGTTACAATTGTTTCAGTATCACGCTATTTCTAATGACATTGCACATGATTTCTTGTAAAAAGTTACACAATATATACATGAGTATATATATATATATATAGACATATATATATATATATATATATATATATATATAGACATATATATATATATATATATATATATATATATATATATATAGACATATATATATATATATATATATATATATATATAAAGACAAAGAATGGAGAATTAGACATCTTTAATCAACTTACGCACGTTCCAGATAGGTGGATAAATTACATAATTCCAAGATGTAATCAATATGGCCTACATTAATTACAAGAATACACACACACACACGAAATAAAAATGGAAGTCAAACTGTTTATAACTGTGAGGGAGAAGAATGTACAAGTTGCTTTTTTTTAATTGTTATTCTTTCAGTTATCATTATTATTATTATTATTAATATCATTATTATTATTAAAATGGTGAAATGATGTATACATTTTTATATTTTACAACTCTTCTTTTTTCTCACAAACTGCGAAGTTGCTGTTTATTTGTATACCATTATTATTATTATTATTATTATTACTGTTATTATTAATATTATTATCAATATTACTTCTTAACTCAGGACATTTGGTCTTTTAAAGATCTCATTGTAAAACTTTGGGGACATTTGTGTGGGGTGGGGTGGAGGGTTATCAAAGAGGCAGAGAGATAGATAAAAAAGAAAAGAGAGAAAAAATGGAAAAGAATGTTTGAGTGTATGTACGTGTATGTGTGTGCATATGCATGTGTATGTGTGTGTGTGAGAGAGAGAGAGAGGGAGGGAGTATTCTTTTGTGTGTATGAGAGAGAAGAAAAATAATAGAAAGATGACAAGAATGAGAGAGAGAGAGTGAGAGATGTGTGATGTGTTTAGTTTAATGTTGTGCCATTGGAAGCGTGAGCATTGCTGAAAGAATAAAAATTTAGTGTTTAGAAGTGTGCAATTGTAGATTTGTAAGGTGATTACAAAAAAAAAAAAAGAAAAGAAAAGAAAATTCTACAAAAAAAAGAAAAACAATGTATGTAAAATGGAAAAAAAAAAAGATGATGATGCTGATGCTAATGATGATGATAATAAACGAATTGATCAAAATGAAAACCAGATACATTTGGCATGTTTTCTGTCTATATCTTTAGATGTCTTTACTGGATCATTCCATCCTCCAAGTTCAAATCCTTGTCAAGAACAACTTTACCGTTCCCTTCCAGAGTTAATAAGCACAGAAACTAACTAAAAGAGTGGATTGGTATCAAACCAGATACCTTTTGGTGGATCTTTCTAACAGAGGCCACTCTGTTCAAAAGGCATTTAGGCTAAGTCTACAGACTGAAGATAGCTTCCTATTGTCAATCTCAGATGCACTGAAAACGGACATGGGCACAGTTTTTCCTCATCACTAAATGATAACAAAAACCAGGCATACGCACATGCACTCAGCCACATTCAAATACACACAGGTAGCACACACACACACACACACCTCGGCGGAATTTGAACTCAGAACGTAACGGAAGACGAACTACGGCTAAGCATTTCGCCCGGCATGCTAATGTTTCTGCCAGCTCACCACCTTAATGTGCTCAATGTTTCTGCCGGCTCACTGCCTTCAAACTGAGAAAGAAATATTGCAAATTGTCCAGACATAATCAAGGGTTGGAACGAAAAAAACATACACTGATAGACATTGCAATCCCTCCTGACCAAAAAGAATTGGTGGGGGGGGGGAGTGTCAAAATGTAAGGATCTTGGTGGAAACAGTACCAATAATAACTAAAGTGTGACATATAATAGAAGAAAAATATATGAACAGGGAAGGCTGTGCAGTAAGAAGTTAGCCTCCCAGCAACATGGTACTGAGTTCAATTACACTGCATGGCCCCTTAAGTAAGAGGCTTCTGCTATAGCTCCAGGCTAACCAAAGCTTTAAGAATGAATTTGGTGGACAGAAACATAAAAAAAGGCCATTGTGTGTGTGTTTGTCTTCCACCAATGCTTGACAACTAGTGTTGATTTGCTTCCAGTCCTGTAACTTAGCAGTTTGGCAAAAGAAGAAATACTAGGCTTAAAACATATGTACTGGGGTTGATTCTTTCGACTACAACCCTTCGAGGTGGTACTCCAGCATGGCTGCAGTTCAATAACTAAAATGAATAAAAGATAAAAACATAGAAGCCACACCAGGGTTTACAACATTGCACACCGTCCAGAAATCGATTTGTTAAGAACAGCCCACATCCTGTGAAGGACATTATTGATTCAATAATACAACCCAACTAGGAAAATCTTCTTCCCTGACACCTGCTCAATATATAACGAGTGCCTAATAAAATAAAACAACACATTTCACACATCAAGTTTAAAACCCAATAATATAACGACTTACATTACACAAATCATGCAGCAGAGCAAACACAGATATAACACAAGAAACAAAACAGGTTAAATCACCATAGCAAAACAGAGTGATACAGTGCACTAACAAGAGGAGTCTATGTTCATCTAACTTCCACAAAAACACAAACATACAATGTTATACACATCTCAGCAACACAGAGATGCGCTGGGTGATGCAGGAGAAACTCACATGAAATTATCAAAGCAATAATAATAAAAATAATAATGGTTTCTTATATTTGCCACCAGGGCTCACATAAAACAACATTAAATGACACGCAACAACATAAAAGACAAAAACAGGACGATACAATGGGTTTTACAGCATGTAAACAATATATATGACAATAACAAATTAAAGCTCCCAATAGGGGAGACGCTTTAAGGTCCTCATGGAAAAACCTACAAAAGCCACAGGTGCCTGATCAACAGGGCAAGAGCCCTTCTTTTATTTCTCACAGGTGTATGCTCAGAATTGGTCCTTTCACACTGGTCATTCTTCCAGCATTCACCCACCTTTCAACAAACTTGCTAAATGGCAACACTTCCCTCTCCACCCTCCACTTCCTTTTCAAGTGAAACTTGAAAAGGTTGACGAAGGCTTGGCCAAAGAGGAAAGTGTCTGTCTTTAGCCCTTTCAAATGAGTCCACCATGCTACCTCTTTCGCTACAGCCACTAGACAAATAAGAATAGCTTGCCCCTCCCAGCCAAAAGAGGGTGGTGGGGCAATCGTCACAATGGATTCATAGCTGGATCCGTGCTACACATGACAGCAGGTATTTGACATATAACCACAGGTCAGCAATACTCAGGCACTGGACTAAGGTCTGCAGAATGGTTTCATCGCTCTGGGCACACCTCAGGCAGGCCTGGCTGACAGCACTTCCGTGCCTGTAAAGTTTAATTTGAACAGGCAGCATCCCTCAGTAGCACTACCAGGCAAGGGATTTCTGGAAGTTATCCATAGACCCAGGCCTGAAAGTTCTTTGATTTAGACCGGTTAGATGGTGTTCATCAACGCCCAGAGTTTCCCTTAGAATGTCATTACACTTTCTCTCCACTAGCCCTCTATAGAATGCTAGAGTGGAATTACCACCGACTGCATTGCCCACCTGGTGGAGGGCTGTGAGCACTTGGTCTATGCCTAATCCAGGTTTGCATGGTTATTCCAGTAATGGTGTTAAATATTTACCCAGAAATAGAATTGGCATTTTCTGCAAGTCACATTGCCTCAATAAATGCATCATATTATTATCATATATCATCGCCACCATCATCATTTAACGTGTTTCCCATGCTGGTATGGGTTGGATGGTTTGACAGGAGCTGGCAAGCCAGAGAGCTGCACCAGACTCCAATTGTCTGTTTTGGCATAGATTTTTTACAAGACACAAGCATGGTGCTTTTTACGTGGAGCCAGCACGTGAGATGTTGATCAAATACTGAAGTTTCAGACAGAAATATAACGAATATATGGTGATGATGGTGTCGTGGTGGTCAGCATCGGTAAACCCAAACACGAGCTCAAATACAGCTACCAATTCCACATACGTTTTTAATTATTATTCTAGTTTAATTTTAATCTAAACACCGAGATTCAAAAGCATCCGAGCGCAATGAATCTAAGGGACTTAATTCCTGTAATCAAGAGTTATCTTTCTTACACTAAATTTTTGACTTTTCCTAATAGAATAAATAGCGAAGATCCTTATTATAAGGGCCGTATTTACTTGTGTAAACATCGTATTGTTTTATGTTTTGAATTTTATTAAAACAAAAGTGGGGTGTGGCTTCGGAGCAGAGGTAAAACTATGACGAGAACTACCAAGATTTTGTACTAAATTAACGATGCAGCTTATATATACAAGTAAATATAGCGTCATCATCGTGTATCGTTCACTTTCCATCCATGGGCCAGACGAATTTAAACGGGGTAGAATTCTTACGGTCGGTTGCCTTTCCTCTCACCAACTCTCACCTGTTTTCATGCAAAATTTCACGTTGGCTCTTTGTTCGAAGTTCCTGTCCATGACAAAAATTGCACACTACACTACAGCATACGCATGATCACAAAAACACAAATTTCACAACTTGTGAAGTAAATGCAGAGATGTCACACTCGACACACTGCCTCATGAAGGTCCCTGCTAGTTCTCACTGCACACGCAACCGTGTGCTGCCATCTGTTGGCGCGCTACAGAAGAACTTTTTGATACCGCCTCATACAAATAAAACAATCTAAAAACACAAGACACTGTGTCTATACAGTAAATATCTAATCAAATAAATAACCCCCCAAAACATGTGCTCTACAGGCAGGATGGATACCCAACAGAACACAATTAGCATTACACACGCAACGCACTAATTCAACAAAACACTTCAACCAAATCCCACAACGGATGCAACATATTACTAGGAAGAGGTTGCGCTCCCCAAACAAAAAACACACAATGCTACACACACCCCAGCAACACAACGGTGTAGCAGGTGATGCAGTTGAAATTTGCATTAAACTACCAAATCTTTAATAGTAATGATAATAGTGCAGCTCCAGAAAATAATGTAATTAAGGGCAGCTGAGATGCTTAGGTTACTTGTTGTAGCTTGATGTTAGGAATTTTCCTGTTCCAACAGCTTAATCTGTTGTGTGTATACGAAATAAAACAAAATCCCTTCTTGCTTTAACCAAGAAAATTATTAAGCTAGATGGGAACAATAATACTAAAATAAATATCTATGCAATATTGCTGTATCAGGTAATATGTTACAGGATGGATATGAAAACCTATTACTAGAAACAGGGCAAGATAAATTCCTCAAGAACAAAACACACAAACCAGTCCAGGAATCAAATTCACAACCACATGATCGTGAGCCCAATGCTGTAACCACTGAGCCATGAACGTTCCTTTTACATGTAATAACAATCCTTTCTACTATGGACACAAGGCCTGAGATTTTAGGGGAGGTGGTTAGTCACTCATATCAACCCCAGTGCTTGACTGGTAATTATGGTGGAATATGAATGTTTGTGCGATAATGATTCTGACAGCTTGCTACCTTTACAAGTAGTAATAATAATGTTGAAGTAAATAATATTATGGAATGAGGCTAGGTAGGAGAGACTGTCTGGATCACAATTAACCCATAGTAGTGAGCACCAGAGGCAAAAATTAGCATATGGGGGCGCCCGATTTTGCATACAGGACCTGAGGTGATTTTTTGGAGACAAAATGGGTCTTGTATGCCATTAAATATAATACCAATTAAAAATAAAACGAGGAGTTACGGAACATCATTCCTTTCGGTTTTACACAAGAATAGGGAGGTTTAAACACTTGAATAGTACAAAGACAGACCCCAATTTCACCAGCTTCGTATAGGGGACCGGGGGCTATTTCCTTTCTTTTCAGACATTCAGATTGGGGAGGATGTCTTACGCCATCAAATATGAGAGAGGAATAGATAGTTAGATCGATATATACACCGTATTTGATGGCATAAAAGATGCACACCTATATAAGACAAACCACAAGGACTTCGTCAACGTATATTCGGGGGGAAAAGAAAGAGCTTTTAGTACACTAGAGCCATGTAATAGAGGTACAATTTCGCATGTAGGACCGGAAGTGACTTTTTCAGACAGTTTTTCGTCTTTTTTTTTTGTTTTTTTTAGGGTGAGTTCGTCTTATAAGCTATTGAATACGGTAATACAAGCAACGAACAGACACGGTAACAAAATGTCTGTAAAAGTAATGACAAGGAGTAGTTAATAGTGTAATAAATCAATAAAGAACTATATGAACCCCCAAACACTGCAACAATTCGTAGATACTTAATTGAGGGTAATCTTCAAGTTTAGGGGGATAAAAAAAAAAAATTCAAGGGAAGTAACTGAACGTCTTAACAGTATTCTCCGTACATCTCTGTTTATAAATAAATCACACACGTGATTTGATTGGGGTTAGGGTTAGGGTGTGATTTATTTATAAACAGCTAGAAGAAAACGGATAATACTGGTAAGTCGTTCAGTTATTTCCCTTGAATATTTTTTTTTTTATCCCCCTAAACTTGAAGATTACCCTTAATTGAGTAAGTCAAACATAACATAAACTAGGATAGAATACACACACCCGGTGTTTATGGTTAGGGTTCGGTCGAAAGCGAATGGTGTCCGTATTTTTTTACCCCCGCCATTAAGTCTTTGATAAAATTCTTAAATCTCTTAACAAAGTTTATCAGAATATTTAATTGTGAAAAACACTTGGCAAATGGAAGAAAAATATAGTAATATCCATTTAAAGATTGTTATCAGACAAATAACGAATGTTTTTCGAGACTTTTCTATTTTACTGCCCGTGACAGTTCGATATTAACAAAAAAAAAAAAAAAAAAAAAACTAAAAACCGTGTTAGTAATATGATAGATGCAAAAACATTTATAATTAAATAGTTAGATTAATTTAACAGATATTTTTTCACTGAAAATTTTAAATGCAGACATAAAGTAACATATTATGCGAAAACTGTGCAAATTACATACCTTGCTCGTCGAATTCTGTCAGAGTTTGTAATCCGATACCTGTAATGGCAAAGTTTGGTTGGAACTGGGCAGACGTGACTTTAAAAACAAGGGACGCTACTCTTGCAAAGTTAATGAAAGTATTATCCAAAAACGAGTTACGTCCCTTGTTTATGTAACTTCCTTTTCACAGTTATATGCGACTTGTGGTGTGCAGGACCTTTTGACTGGTGCGCCTAAAGAAAAGCTACCTTGGGAAACAGTTGCCTATGCTTGATCTATAGTCAACAGCATACAAGTGCCGTGCGCACACGTATATACACAAACATTGGTTTGCTTAACTTAACCACAACAGACAAATAAAAGGACAAATCTAATTTTAGTAAGAACTGAACATGTCTGGTCAGAAATTTGCTTCCCAATCACGTGGTCTAAGGTCCAGCACCATAAGCAAATGTCTTATACTTTGACCCTGGGTCGATCAAAGCCTTGTGAGTGGATTTGGTAAATAGAAACTGAAAGACGCCCATCATATACATATACACATACAAGGGGGTGCTGAAAAGTCCCTGGCTTTCGGTAAAAGAAAATACAGGAGGATCACTTAGTTATGATTTTATTCAACATATCCCCTTCTCGGATTCCCACACTTATTGCAGTGGTCCTTCAGTTTTTTTAAGCCCTGTAAAAGAACTTGGAAGGTTGGACTTCCAACCAGTTCCTTTTGCAATATCCTTAAAGACAGGAACTTTCAGCACCCCCTCTTACATACATATATGTATGTGTGTGTGTACACATCCTTTTGATATATATATATATATGTGTGTGTGTGTGTCTATATATTTATATATAGAAGAAATATAAATTTTATTAAAAATAATATTACTAACCGACAAGAATAAAGCACCACAAAAAAGGTAGAATTATAAATATACAAAGCGGACGTACAAGAATGTTAATATTCAGTGAAGCTCTACATAGCACCAATAGCTTACCAGCTGCTATTTCTAGCAATGATCATACTTCGTGTACATCCGCTTTCTATATATATATACCATCATCATCATCATTTAACATCCAACTTCCATGCTGGCATGGGTTGGACGGTTTGACAGGAGCCAACCCGATAGAAGACTACACCAAGCTTTTGAGTTTGTTTTGGTATAGTTTTTACAGCTGGATGCCCTTTCTAACACCAACCACCCTGAAGAGTGGACTGAGGGCTTTTTACGTGGCACTAGCACAGGCGAGGTCAGTTTTGGCATGGTTTTTTATAGCTGGATGCCCTTCCAAATGCCAACCACTTCACAATGTGGACTCAACACTTCTTACACAGCACCAGCAGGGTCACCAAGTAACTTGCAAGACAAGGAATCTAAAAGCATTGTGTCCCACCCACATCTGGCCATATATATATATATATATATATATCTATGTGTTTGTTTTTGCATTTTCATTTGTCCCCCAACACTGACAACTGGTGTTGGTTTCTTTACATCCCTATAACTTAATAGTTTGGCAAAAGAGACCATGGGAACAAGTACCAAATACTGCACTTAAAAATATTGGTTTCGATTTGCTTGCCTAAGCCCTTCAAAATAATGCCCCCACATGGCCACAGTCCCATGATTGAAACAAGTAAAAAAGATAAAAACTGTAAGATTGAATTTGAGGCAGACAAGAGAAAAAGCCCTATTTAGAGTTCAGTCTCACTTTATTATCCCATAATTTCTATTTTGTTATACATTTAAATAAAATAAAATTTATAATACATGTCAGTGTGTATATATACAATTTATTAGATCTCAAAAGTAATTATTTATGTTCACAATTTCATAAAAGAGTCTCCATCATTTGTCAAACTGTTTTCTGACGTTTTGTGGCTGGTTCTTCAGCTGCGGCAATCACACCATGTTCCGGTTCCTTTCCTGTTGGGTCATGGTTGACCACATCACGAATACCACCCATCTGTAAAGACAAATAATGATTACCTTCGTTAAATACAAAAAATACACTATACATATATATTCATCATCATCATCAACATCATTGTCATCGTTTAACATTCGCTTTCCATGCTGGCATGGGTTGGACGATTTGACTGAGGGCTGGAAAGCCAGAAGGCTGTACCAGGCTCCAATCTGATCTGGCAAAGTTTCTACAGCTGGATGCCCTTCCTAATGCCAACCACTCCGAGAGTGTACTGGGTGCTTTTTACGTGCCACCGGCACGAGGGCCAGTCAAGGAGTACTGGCATCAACCACACTTGAACGGTACTTTTTACTGTCTTTGACAGCAGGTTTGCCCAGTGTTGACCTGTGGTTAAACAACAACAACAATAATGAAACCCAAAATAATATTAGCCATTTCCTCTCAATCAGTGGGTCTCAACCAGGGTCTATATGATTCTTGGGGGTCCATATGGCCCTTGGAAGTCCATGTAAGATTTTGCTGTTAAAATTTATCTGCAATAAAATTGGTTACACTTCTAAGATCATAAAATATTTTAATGACTTTTTTTAAATACAATTCTTCATAATATTTGATTTTGAAATTACAATGGGATTTTTTAGACATCAAATGGCTAGGAAGGTCCACTCAAGTAAAAGGGGTCCACAGGTAAAAATGGCTAAGAACCACTGATGTAGAAAGAGAGAGAGAGAGAGAGAGAGAGAAAGAGAGAAAGACTTACAGTTATCTGAAAGGAAACAACGTCCTCCTTGTGTTCAGGTGATTTGTACAGCAATGCCTTTCTCTGGTTGTCTTTCCAGTAGAGGATGATACGTATGGTAGAGATGTGAGCCCAACTCTCCCCTAGGGCAGGGACCATGTTTTGAGTTGTGTCACTTATGTTCATGTAGCTGGAAGAGCTGTTATTGTTTATGCGGGTGGTCATTTGGTTTGTTAACACAACCTGGAGGAAGGTGTGTGTGCACACACACACATAAAGGTAAAAAAAAAAAAAGGACTCGTTAGTTCAAATCATCATCATCATCATCATTAACACCATCACCATTGTTATCATCATTATCATTATCATCATCATTCACCGTTTTTTTCCATGTTTGCATGGGTCGGGCAGAGTTTATTTGAAACAGACTTTTTATGACTGGATGCTTTTCCTGCCACCAACCTAATGGTTCTGCCAGCTCACTGCTTAAGAAATAAAGATAATCCTTTCTACTATAGCTACAAGGCCTGAAATTTAGGGGAGGGGGCTAGTTGATTACACTGACCCCAGTGTTCCACTGGTACTTATTTCATCAACCCCGAAAGGATGACATGCAAAGTTGACCTTGGCAGAATTTGAACTCAGATCATAAGGACTGATGAAATACCGCTAAGAAGTTTGTCCAGTGTGCTAACGATTTTGCCAGCTTGACACCTAAGATATAATATATAACAACATCATCATCATTAAACAAGGTGCAAGAGATATTTAAGAACACATTTTAAAATTTTTGTCTCTAATTTAGCAAAAACCAAATATATTTTGATAAAAATTTGTACACGTTTTCAATAAGCTTTCTTATAAGATTATTTTATGAATCTGCCTTCAGCTTTGAAGACTGCTTCAATGCAGGGAGAGAAATGTTAATTATTATAATAATAATAAACAGCTGATATTTACCGCTAACGTATGTTTGTTGGCAATTTGGATGAGACTTTGGGCAATGGTTGTTAACAAACAAGTCCTGAGTCTGATGTCTTCAAAGTCATGACGAAAATGAAAAGCTATACTATCAATGATGACCAGTTTCACCTAAAAAATAGAATAAAAACCAATATGTTAATGAAATATTTCATAAAACCATCAGCATCATCACTATCAACATCACTGCTAGCATCAGTGTTGTCATCTTCATCACCGCCTTACTAATTATCATCATCACCTTGCTAATTATCATCACCACCAATTCACTGCCCTACATTTTTCCTAAATATTATCAGATAAAATATGAACCTCTACATAATAATTCGAAAGACCTAAGCTCCATGTGGCTCTCCCACCAACTCCTAAGCCATTGACCAAGCCACCACTCTCCTCCCCTCTCTATGAACACCTATAAACAAAATTCCACTTACCCCTCATCTACCCAAGACTGTTCATTCTCCCAGTGAAACACATTCACTTACAATTTCCAGACCTCACACTCTGGACCCACAGCCACTCTGATCTTTCTCGCACCAACCTCTTAGCTCCATAGCACCTAGCCATAACACAATCCAGACCATTCAAACGATAATGTTGATGATTATGACGATGGTGATGGTGATGGTGATGATGCCAATGACAGCAATGATGATAAAGACTACAATGCTGGTGCCACAGAAAAAAAGCACCTGTGCCAGCGTCACATAAGTGTACCCATGCCAGTACCACGTAAAAAGTACCCACACTAGTGGTACATGGAAAGCATCCATGCCAGTCCCACAAAAGAAGAACCCATACCAATGGCACATGACAGGCACCCACGCCAGTGCCATTTTCAGAGTAACCAGTACCCTCTGTAAAATGGTTGGCATTGTGAGGAACATCCAGCTATAGAAATCTTGCCAAAACAGACAACTGGAGCCTGGTGCCAGCTCCTATCAAACCATCCAACCCATGCCAGCATGGAAAACAGACATTAAATGATGACGATAATGACCTTCAGTGAAATAAGAACATAATATGAACAAAGAATGATAGGGTTACCTTAGGACGGTCCTTAATGAGTTCTGAAAGCAGGTGTATGATAGCCAGGAGTTCTACATAATCCCGACAACGGAAGTAATGGATACCGTTTAGTACTTGGTCAGTGGTGAATGTGACAGGAGTGTCTCCTGAAATATATAAAGTAATGGTTGCTTAGCAACACGAACCCAGAACTAAACACCAACCACTTAAAAGTTCTTCAACAGCCAACCAGAATACTTACATCACCATCATCCCTGTTTTAACGTCCACTTTGGCATGCTTGTCGGAAAGAATTTACTGAGTCAGATCTTCCACAGCTGGTTGCCCTTCTGTCACCAATGTTTACCTGTTTCCAAGCAAGGTGGAAATTTCCCCGTGGTCAAAGTGGTGAGGAAGGATCTTCAGATGTCGGGCTTCACAGATGTAATATCAATGGACCAAGACTTCTATGCTTGAGAAGACATATCAAGCTAAGTAAAACCATGGCCATCTCTGCATACAGGCATGTCTCTCTCTCAGCCTAGAGACCCTAGTCTTATAGGCTCGTGGGTGTTGGTGCAAAATTAAAGCAACCGTGCCAGTGTCACATAAAAGTGCCCCATGCTGGTGCCACGTAAAAGCACTTAGTACACTCTGCTAAATGGTTGGCATTAGCAAAGGTTATCCAACCACAGAAACCATGCCAAAACGGACAGCTGGAGCCCAGGCAACACTACAGCAGGCCAGCTCCTGTCAAACCGTCCAACCCATGCCAGCAGGATGAACAAATGTTAAACGATGACGGACACTTCTATGATGTTGACACTCAGAGCTGTTACACAATGGTAGTACACGGAGACACAAACAAACACCCACACTCACACACATATACATATATTCATATATATATATATATATATATATGGCAACACCATAGTTCCTGAGTCTGCCAGACAAGTTTACTGGGCAGCCCTGTTTCACAGGACCTTGCACCGTAACAGTATTAATGAACTCGTGTCATTTATCTTAATTAAACAGGTACATGTGAAACATGTCTAAACCATGACGAGCATTGAAAATGGTTGTATGAGGATGATGATGATGGTGATGATGATGATAATGATGATGATGATGGTGACGATGATAATGATGATAAGAGTGATGATGACGATGATAGCGATGACAATGATGATGATAAAGATGACGATGATGATGACAACAATGATGATGATGATGATGATGACAACGACGACAATGATGATGATAAAGATGACGAAGAAGATGATGACGACAATGATGATGATGATGATGATGACAACGACGACGATGATGATTCTACTCACCCTCCGTATTGAGATTCTGGCAATGGCGAACAGTCACCTCAGCAATGTCCTGAAGTCTTTCGACAATAAAACTGCCTTCTGTGTCTACGTAGATGGCTTCTCCTTCCACACCACCAAAACATTCAGGAATCTGGACATCAACAGCCAGTTGCATGCTGGGAGAAATTCAAATAAAAAGACAGAATTAATTGTCGCAGATATTAGCTTCAGAAATGTTAAGAATTCCATTGAGATTTTGATTGATAGATATATGGGGGTGATGGTATAACCCCAAAAATATATTCTGTTAGAATGTATACACACACACACACACATACACACTATTAACATAATTTCTTTTTTTTTAAGGTTTCATTTTCTGTGCTTGCATAGGTCAGGCCCGAGAGGACTTTTTAGAGCAATGTCTTCTGGGGTGGATACCATTTCCAACAGCAACTGCTTTCATCACTTATTGTGGCACCCAGGTATTTATTCTGAACCCCACTCACCCACACATACACACAAACAGACACAGACACACACACATACATGCACATAGACAAACATAAAGAACGAAAAACCAGTTACCACATTTGGGTTTTACCAATGCCTGGAGCCCCGCAGAACTCAGTAATCTTGCCCAATGGTATACCGCCACTCAGCATGGAATCCAATTTCTCAGAAAATGTCACAATATTCTGCAAGTTCTGTTCTTTGAGTAATAAATCAAAAGCTGACACAGTGTTTCCACCAGAAGTCACAGTTTTTAAAGGAGCACCATTCTTGTGTATACAGTTCAGAATTTCCATGGCTTCTTCATGGCGTATCTCCAAATCTATGGACAAAGTCAATAAAAAAACAGCATCAATATATATATATATATATATATATATATATATATATACATATATATCATAATCATCATCATTTAATGTCTGTTGTCCATGCTGGCATGGGATGGCCGGTTTGACTGGGCTAGCACGCTGGAAGGCTGCACCAGACTCCAGTCTGATTTGACATGGTTTTCTATGGTTTTCAGCGAAGTATACGTGTGGAGATGTATAGATATATATACATATATATATATATATGTATATATATATATATATATATATATATATATATATATATATATATATATATATATATGTATATTATACATATATATATATGTATATATATATATATATATATATATATATATATGTATATTATACATATACATACATATATGCAGATATATATATACATACATATATACATACATATATGCATATATATATATACATACATATATACATATATGTATATATATATATATATATACATACATACATATATACATATATATATATAGATACATAAATATGTGTATGTGTATGTATATATATGTATATATATATATATATATATATATATATATATATATATATATATATATATATATGATAGGCTCTATGCAGTTTCCATCTACCAAATTCATTCAAGAGGCATTGTTCATTGTAGATCTATAGAAGGAAACACTTGCCCAAGATGTCACACTGTAGGACTGAACCTAGAATCATCTACTTGTAAAGTGAGCTCCTTAACCACACGGCCATGCTGGCATTTGAGAATAAAATAATAAAATGTTTTCTTGTTAAACATCCAACACCACTCTGGGGTAGAGTGAAGATGAAGTGGGCATGGAAGAAATAGCTAACAGGACAAAAAAGGAAGTAAAAATGTTTAAGGGGTGAAGAACCATTTCATGGCTACACAACTTGCCCATCCCTGACAAAATGTCAGCATGAATCTTTGCAGTGGACTTGGCTGTCAGCCAGATCCAATCCATTCCGGCTCTCCTATATGCAAACAGTAACAGCTGTTTGACATCATTTAGTAATGTTAGGTCGTTAGAAGGAGTTTCAGGTGGAAAAAAACAAAAAGCGTTTCGAGTCTCCTTTTTGTGTGTTACAAAGGAAACATAAATAGATGAATATGAGTAACGAAAAAACACTAACAATGAAGAGAGAGAGAGAGAGAGAAAGGGATTGGTGTGTGTGAGGAAGAGTGAACAATATAAGCCACATGATGCAAATTACAAAAGCAATTTACATTAGAATGTAAAAGTCCACACATACAAACACATATATATATGTATATATACACAATGAACTACATGACAATCAGATGTGATCTAGTAGAAGCATGTGCACATACTTATGGAAGGAAAACTTAGACAAATATACCCATACACACACACAAATGTATGCAAGTATATATAATTACATAGATACATACATACATGTACATACATGCATACACACACATATATTAACACATACATACACACAAACACACACACACACACTTGAAGCTACATATATACATACATACATACACATGCAAACACAAACACAGAAACTCCAAGATATATACATACATACATACATACAATACATACACAAACATACTCAAATACACATACATGCATATACAAATATTAACATATACATATACACAAACATACACATTCAAAGATATATATATATACATTAACACACACACAGACACACATACATGCGGTAGAAGTCACTCATGACCAAGTCAGACCACTTTCTAAACTCAGTAAATCTATGCAAACACTTCAAGGGTCCAAAAAGGTTCTTGTGAGTGAGTTTGTTTTCAATGGATAAAGTGTTGTGTGGCACTGAACCCACTTTTCAATGTAATAGTTATAAACCCAGCGGCACAGACCAGAAACACAAAAGAGGTAGAGATGACCAGAAACAAACTGCACCAAATTTTGCCACACAGCCAACAGTCTTCAGGAAGGGGCTAAGGTGATTACACTGACTCCAGTGCTCAACTGGTACTTATTTTATCAATCCCCCAAAAGGATGAGAGGCTGGGGTCATCCTAGGTTAGAGGTCCCAGAGATGTCATCATGCATAGAGCTGACCAGGTCCACCAGTGCTCTCTTTTGCTGGTGGTCCCATGCCAGCCCCTCCACAAATGAATATGCAAACCATCGAGTCTAAATGATGTTCCTTTTTGGCTTGTTTGTTTTTGTCTTTTATTTGAGTTTGGAATTACTGTTCTGGCATCAAGCAATTTTATGTAATAATGTCATTTTCTCCAAATCATTTCAGATCTGTTGACGTCAATGGAATACATAAAGAAGAAAAAAGATAAAAAGATGTAAAGGGAAAATAATCTAAAGATCATTAACAAAACAATCCCAAAAGCAATCTAATAATCTCTGAAAACGAAGTCTTTGAGAAGCAATTCCAGTTCTATAATATCCCTGGATTTACTGGCATTTCTGTAACACATGATGTCCAAATCAAGCAAGCACGGAAAAACTCATCATTATGATGATGATGATGAAGATTTTGTAAGTGGCAATTATATGTTGAACTCATCGTCGTCATCATCATCATCAATTAATGTCCATTTTCCGTGCCAGCATGAGTTGGACAGTTCCACAAGAGCTGGCAACCCAGAAGAGTGCACTGAATTTCAATATCTGTTCTGGCATGGTTTCTGCAGTAGGATGCCCTTCCTAATGCCAACCACATTACAGAGTGAAGTGGGTGCTTTTTATGTGGTTGGGAAGCAAACTTCTGACCACACAGCCACACCTGCACCAACACATAAAAATGAAAAGAACCCAACAGATGTAAAATATCGACAAGATATAAAATTCACATGATAGTACGATGCTCTGTCAATGTGTCCTCATGCCATTTGCATAAATGACTAACAAAGGCAGAGTGCCATTGGAAACTATGGCTGACTCATGGAGATATATTTGACAGCTTCATTAAATTTCATCTCCTTGAAAGCTCGTTTACAATCACATCAATGGGATAATGGGTTTATCTTTTGATATATTGATTGTTTTTTTCTTGTTTTTAACTTAGGTTTTTTTTTCCTAATTTTTTTTTCTGATGTAAAATATTCATGTAAAACTGCGTTTCTTTTTTAAACTTTACTTTTTGAGAAAGTCTTGATGTTTTTCTTTAGTAGAAATTTATATACATACATGCATATATATATATATATATATATATATATATATATATATATATATATATATATATATGCACACACACACATATATATATACACACACATACATAGATAAATATACACGTGTGTGTGTGTGTGTGTGTGTGTGTGTACATAAACATATAGATGGTCAGATGGATGGATGGATAGATAGATAGATAGATAGAAAGAAAGACAAAGAGAGATGGATGAACATGCTGATAAATGGAGAGAGTGAAATAAACATAAATAGAGAGACAAACAGATGGATGGATCAATCGATCGATCAATAGGAAGATAGGTAGGTAGGTAGATAGGTAGATAGACAGACAGATTGATGGAGAGAGAGAGATAAACATAGATAGATAGAGAGAGAGACAGACAGACAGATTGATAGATATAGATATATCGTTGCAGTCATGGCTGTATGATAAAAGTAGTCACAGGTGAAACAGTGTTGTTAGAAGCTCGCATCCCAACCACGTGGTTCTGGGTTCAATCCCACTGCATGCACCCCGAGCAAGTGTCTTCTACTATAGGCCCTAGGTCACTTGCAGCAAATTTTGTGTGCATTACTCTTGGAACCTCAGAATGTAGCAACAGGCAAAATGTCACTATGCATATATATATATATATATATATATATATATATTTCGTGCGGGTGACACGTAAAAGCACCCACTACACTCTCTGAGTGGTTGGCGTTAGGAAGGGCATCCAGCTGTAGAAACTCTGCCAAATCAGATTGGAGCCTGGTGTAGCCATCTGGTCTCACCAGTCCTCAGTCAAATCGTCCAACCCATGCTAGCATGGAAAGTGGACGTTAAACGACGACGACGACGATATATATATGTTCTTTTCAACTATCTAATACTTTCCTGTTTATTCCGGCTGTGCCAAAGAGATAGAGGTGATGATGATGATGACAAAGATGATGGTGATGATGATCCAATGTGCTCTTTTTCTTTTGTTTTTCAATAAGACAGTAAGTAGAGTGTGATTTCAGATTTTAACTGCTATATCTAGCAGGCTGAGCAACCACATAGTCTTCCTTGCTGCCTCACAATGTTTATATACGTGTGTGTATGTATATGTGAATGTTGGGCACATATGTGTGTATATGTGTATGTTGTGTACATGTGTATGTATATGTGTGGCGGGGGGGCGGTGTTAAGTAGTATATAAATATCCCATAGTGAGTGTAGGCCACCTGGCACAGATTTCCATCTAAATATAATCTTTGTGTATCGTTGTTTCACAAATAAAAGAGAAAAAGAAAACCATTAAAAAAAAAAACGATCAAAAACATGAAAATAGCAACAAAACACTGGAAAAAATGGTGAAACAAAAGCGTTCTTGTGTAAACTAATACAGTGTATTTTGGGGTGTAAGAGCGTGGTATGTGTGTATGCGTGTATATATGTACGTCTGTTTTTATGTGTGTGTGTATATGTATGTATGCAATATGAATATGTGTCTCAATGTATGTATGTATGTGTATATGTAAGTATGAAAGTATGTATGTGTGTGTATGTATGTATGTGTATGACTATGTATGCATGCATGTGTATATCTGTATGCATGTGTATGATTGTATGTATGTATGTATGTATGTAAGACTGTACTACGTATGTTAATGTGTATGTGTGCACATGTATGTACCATACACTTGTGAGAGCGTTTTATTTATGTTCAAATAACTAATACTGTTTTCTACAATTTCAAAGGTTGGCATCCACAGGTTCTGTTGGTGCCCTCACCACCCTAAGTGGTTGAACCCAACTTTATAGGGAGTTTATATTTATATACACAGGGTGCGATGAGTAAATTGTCGGTTTCCCAGTTTCACAGCATATAAATACCCCACCTGGACGGGACGCCAGTCCATCGCAGTGTTACTCATTTTTGCCAGCTGAGTGGACTGGAGCAACGTGAAATGAAATGTTTTGCTCAAGAACACAATGCATCGCCTGGTCCAGGAATCGAAACCACCATCTTATGATCACGAGTCCAACATCCTCACCACTAAGCCACATGCCTCCATGGACAGGTCAACAATCTCACTAAATGGAATGCCAGCCTGTCGTTTATAGCAGTGTGGACTGGAGAAATTTGAAAGTATGATACACATGTATTCTACCCCAAATGTACCTTGAGGGTATAACCTAAGACATCTCCACCACCATCTCTCTCTCCTTTCTCTTCCAACTGGGGTATCCTTGTTTCTCTTCTACAGGAAGACACCTATCTCTATTCCCCTACTATACTTTTGACTTCTCATCAACTGGCACAAAGCCATATCTCCCACCCAGTTAAGGGGACTTTGTCATGCAAGTGACTTGCTGATCCCACTGGTGCTGGTGCTATGCAAAAAGCATCTTGTACACTCTGTAAAGTGTTTGACGCTAAGAAGGGCATCCAGCCAAAGAAACCTTGCCAAAACAGACCACCCTCAATATTACTACCCCCTCCCCCACCAGTGGACGGGTGTTTTTCTTTCAAGCTACTCGGTGACACCACTGGTGCTGGTACCATGCAAAAAGTACTCAGTACATTCTGTAGAGTGGTTGGCATTAGGAAAGGCATCTGGCTGTAGAAAAACCATGTCACAACAGTCAAAACAAACAACAGACAGACCTTGGCACAGTCCCCTGGCTTGCCAGCTCTTGTCAAACCGTCCAACCCACACCAGCAGAGAAAATGGACATTAGATGATGATGACAAATTGCTGTTTTAAACTATTACTACTTCTGGTGTACATAGCAAAGAAATATTTATACACACACACACACACATATACTGACCTTCACTTAGTTCAGATGGTTTTACATCTTTCAAGTCATCAACAATCAAATATCCAGCTGAAAGCAGTTTGCTCTGGTAGTTCGGTGGTAAAGGGAAAGAACTGATTTCTCGTTGGTTCTGCATTTTCAAGGGGCTTACCTCTTTGAGGGTTCATTCAGGAACCAAATCCTTGTTGGTAGGATGAGAAAGAATAGAAATTCAAAAACAATTCCATGCATTTTACTTTTTACCATACATTAACCTGGACATTCCTGACCGTATGTCTGGTCAATTGAGGACTGAGCTGTGACTGAATAGAAACAATAACAACAACATATAACTATTGTTTTCAATTATTTAGTCAGAGGAGGGGTAGTACATATGACCCATACAACAGATCCTCCTGAGGTTCATGTTAACCCACTGTCTGTCCTGTGTATCACATGTGATATATGAAACATATTTCTTTGGTGTCTATGTCAATTATTTTCAACCACCAGAGTAACTTGGAACTTATTACATTACTCAGAACATATAAAATGAGGGATCATCATCATCATCATCATTGTTTAATGTCCGCTTTCCATGCTAGCATGGGTTGGACGATTTGACTGAGGACTGGTGAAACCGGATGGCAACACCAGGCTCCAATCTAATTTGGCAGAGTTTCTACAGCTGGATGCCCTTCCTAACGCCAACCACTCAGAGAGTGTAGTGGGTGCTTTTACGTGTCACCCGCACGAAAACGGCCACGCTCGAAATAGTGTCTTTTATGTGCCACCCGCACAAGCCAGTCCAGGTGCATCATATCTGATGCACAGAACACTTGCCTGATAATCTCAAGTCCCAAAACAATATGGTAAATATATGTGTTAAAATGAGATGCATGGCACCTTGGGCAAGTGTCTTCTACTATAGCCTTGGGCCGACCAAAGCCTTGTGAGTGGATTTGGTAGACAGAAACTGAAAGAAGGCTGTCATGTGTGTGTGTGTGTGTGTGTGTATGTGTGTGCATTGTATGTATTTCTGTCTCTGTGTTTGTCCCCCTAACATCGCTTGACAACTGATGCTAGTGTGCTTATGTCCCCGTGACTTAGGGACCGATAGAATAAAGTACTGGGTTTACAAAGAATAAGTCTCGAGATTGATTTCTTCGACTAAAGGCGGTGCTCCAGCATGGCTACAGTCAAATGACTGAGACAAGTAAAAAAATGAAAGAAAAGAATAAGAATATATATATATATATATATATATTCATTTGAAATGCAGAGACGCCTATAATAGGACATCTACTCGCTAGAAATAGCAGCAAAAATACTACATATATATATATATTTAAACACACACCAATGTTTAATCTGTTAATTCCTAACCAATCCCAGATGCCTAACGATGATGAGGAATTTAAATCGCCAGAGATCAACATTACTGAACTGAAACAAAATATCATTATTGGAATTTTTCTGACTCTTTAATCTAAACACTAGAAGTAAATTATGTCATAGAATACATATTTAATTATTTCTGTAATTAATTCCTGAAATTGTATACCTCTGGACTGGATGCATTTTACTTGCTTATAAAATTACATTTAATTCTTTCGTGTTTTAAAAAATTTCAACTAAATTTTATATTTGCTAAATCTGTTCTGAGAGAAAACAATTTTTAATTCAATTTTATAATTTCATGTTTGGGTAATTATCAAAGAACTAAAGCAAAGAAGAAAAAAAATTGCACAAGGTCAGCAATTTAGGGGAGGGATTAGGTCCATTATTACATTGACTCCAGTACTCAACTGGTATCCATTTCATCAACTGAAAAGGATAAAAGGCAAAGTAAACCTCAACAGAAATTGAACTCAGAACGTTCAGATGGACAAAATGATGCTGAGCAACTTGCCCAACATACTGACAATTCTGCACGCTTGCCAAATTTTAGTAAAGTATAATACTGGTCCCAAATTTTGGTAGAAGGCCAGTAATTTTGGTTGAGGGACCAAATGGATTACTTCGACCCCAGTGCTGTTCAACTGGTATTTAAGTTCAAAATGTAAAGCCAGACAAAATATGATGGTGGGAGAACAAACACAGACACAGTACATTCTGCCTTATCTTCAAAACGTCTAGTTAGAATAGAGACAGCTGACGAAGGAATTATTCCAAGTGGCTATCTGTTTTCCTATGTGTTCGTTCCGTTGTCTGTAGTTCATTGTTCTAACGTCCTGTACCCTGATATGCATCTGTATACACATGTAGATGTAAGTATGGACATATATGTGTATATACATGCATATATATTCTTTATATTATATATATATATATATATATATATATATATACAAACACACACATAATGGACTTCTTTCAGTTCCTGTCTACCAAGTCCACTCATAAGGCTTTGGTCTGCCCAAGGCTGTAGTAGAAGACACTTACCCAAGGTACCATGCAGTGGGACTGAACCCAGAATTTATTATCATTATTATTATTATTATTATTATCATCATTATCATAATGACTAGTACTACTACTATTACTACTATTGTTGTTTTGTTGTTATTATTTTCTGTGAATAGATACTAGTGAGAGAGCAGGATGTTATTTGCTCAAGGCCACGTTCCCACATTGTCATTATTTAATTATTTAAATTTCTACTGTTGATACGAAATAAATGGGTCGTCTCACCCCCACCCCCCACTGCCACGCCCGTCATCCCCCACCCCTCCTGCAGATTGCTTCTTTTAATTTTACTGAACCACATCTCTCTTTGTTGTTGTTGTTGTTGTTGGTGGTGGTGGTGTTGTTCTTGTTTTACAGACCACTAACAATACAAGCCCTTGGGTCATTTCTCACTCTATTCCACCTTGGTGGTTATATCAAACCTGTCTTGTCTCACATTACCATATCAATAGCAGTGGGGTGAGTGTGCAAACAAAGGACCCTTTTGTGTAATCATTTAAATAGTAGCCAAATCTCCTTCAAATCACATACTTTTGCCTAAAAAGAAATAAGAAGACCAGAACAAATTGCTCTCTATTCTACCTTGATAGTGTTATTAAACCTGTGTTGGCTGTCATTGCCATATAACTAAAGATAGAGTGAGTGAACCAGCACAAACCTTTTGTGTAGTCATTTGGTCTGATTTAAATAGCAGCCAAACCTCCCTCAAATCACATTTTGTTGCTTTAGAAAAGAAGAAGGCAAGGACACATTGCTTTCCATTCCACTTTGATATTTTTATTAAACCTGTGCTGATTCTCATTGTCATACAACTAAAGACAGGGTTAGTGAGCCAGCACAGAAACTTTTGTGTAGTCATTTGGCCCTCAAATCACATTTTTTTTGCCTTAGAAAACAAAGAAGACAAGGAGACACTGCTCCCCATTCCACCTTGATGTTTTAATTAAACCTGTATTGGCCCCCTTTAACATGATAGCTAATGTGGGAGCTTTCTTATGTAGTCATTTGGCGTGATTTGAATAGCAGCCAAATCTCGCAGAAATTACATTATTTTGTCTTAGAAACAAGAAGGCTGGGGCATAATGTTTTCCATTTCACCTTGGTGTTTTTTATGAAACCTGTCTCTGTTCTCGTTAACATATAACTAAAGATACGGTGGGTGAGCTAACACAGGAACCTTCTGTGTAGTTACATGGCCTGATTTAAATATCAGCCAAATCTCCTTCAAATCACATTTTTATTGCCTTAGAAAAACTGAAGGCCAGGAGACATTCAAGAATGCAGTCCTAGGCAAGCTTTTCATTAAACAACAGAACAAAGAATGCAGTGGGCACAACTGGATTGCTTTTGATGTTAGATCTGCTCAACCAAGGCTAAGTAACAATGTGGATGCCTCCACATGGTTGCTTGATCTACAAATAACAGCCAAGTCTTCTTAAAAACTATGCCTTATCAGTTAAAATATCTGTTTATATCTTTCATTAATATAGATATTTGCAAAAAAGTATACATGTATATGTATGTGTGTTTGTGCATGTGTGTATAACTGTGTGTGTGTGTGTGTGTGTGTGTGTGTATATGTATATATATATATATATATAATTTAGCATCCATCTTGCGGTGTTTTAATGGTGGCAGCTGATGAAGGAGATGTTTCTATGTGGCTTGCTTGTTTGTTGTACCTTGTTTATCATTTTGTCCATGTTCTTTTGCTACGTCATGTACCCAGTTATGTATCTATATGTACATGTAGATGAAGGTATGTACATACATGTACATATATATGCATATACTCATATATTGTTTATATATATATATATATACATATGTATATATATGTGTGCATGTATATATATATATATATATATATATATATATATATATATATATACATATGTATACATGTATACATATATATATGTATATATGTGTGTATATATACATGTGTGTGTGTGTGTGTGTGTGTGTGTGTGTGTAGTCTCTGTTGCCACTTTTCAAACATTCCTTGAGTTTAGAAATAACACCGAGTTGAAAACAAAAATAAAATAGACTGTAATTCGGGCACAAGACTGGCAATTATCGGGGGGGGGGGGGCAAAGTCAAATCAAATGACTGTTATTTAATGTTATTAACCATTGGAATGCCAAAACTGACCATCCTTCCTAAACCTGAAATCACATGGCTTCACAGTGAACTTTTTAAACAATCCAGCGATGCCTGCACCAGCATATATGCATGCATGTGTGTGTATGTGTGTGTGTGTGTGCATGTACCTCCATAAGTCTCTCTCTCTATCTATCTATCTGTCTATCTATTTATCTATCTATCCGTCTGTCTATCTCTCTCTGCGTCAGTGAGTGACAAAATCTGGCTTAGCATCTGCTCTACTTTTAAGAAATCTGTTAAAATTGGCATCATTGCAACAGAAGTGTCATTAAGTACACACTGCACTGATAAACATTCTTCCTACCATGCTTACTCAACTTGCTAAAATTATCAGCCAAATTTCTTAGGACACATTGCATAATTTCAGCCAAATGATGATGGCTGGAATGCCCTTTGCAATACATTGGCTCCATCACGGATGGCCTGGTGCCGCACAACAACAATGTCCTTGATAATTTTATTATTGGCTGATATACCTATACATTTATGCATCTGTCTATGCATACATCATAGTATGTGTGTGTGTGTGTTCACATATACATAGGTGCAGGCATGGCTGTGTGGTAAGAAGCCTGCTTCCCAACCACATGGTTCTGGGTTCAGTCCCTCTGTGTGACACCAGCTATGGTAGAAGACACTGAGTGAATTTCTACTATAGCCAATGCAAGCCTGGGCCAATGGAAGCCTTGTGAGTGGACTTGGCAGATGGAAACTGAAAGAAGCCCATCATACATATATGTGAGTTGGGGGGGGGGGGTATCAAAAAGGTTAAGTAGGATATAAAGTTTGCCTTTTGATATTAATGCTGCATCCGTTGCTAATAGTTAAATGTTAATAAGCCACTGGCTATTCATAACTGTTATACAACACCAAAAAACACACACATACACAAACATGTATATACATACCAAGATTCTTTTAGTTTCCATCTACCAAATCCACTCACAAGGCTTTGGTTGGCCAGAACTGTAGCAGAAGACACTTGCCCATGATGCCATGCAGTGGGACTGAACCCGGAACCATGTGGTTGGGAAGCAAGCTTCTTATTTCTTTATTGCCCACGAAGGGCTAAACATAGAGGGGACAAACAAGGACAGACAAAGGGATTAAGTCGATTACATCGACCCCAGTGAGCAACTGGTACTTAATTTATCGACCCCGAAAGGATGAAAGGCAAAGTCGACCTCGGCAAGCTTCTTACCACACAACCACACCTGTGTCTATAGCTGTGTGTTCTTTTTTTTTTAAAAAAAGATGGTGGCATGGTTATTTATGGCGTAAAAGAAGTAAGTGGAAATAAGATAGTTATCCATTACTTGGTTGTTGCTTGAGCTGGCTCCCAATAAACCTGGTCTAAAAAAAGGATTACAGGTTGTAGACAGAAAACGGGAGCAGCAGGATTCCAGCACAAAGGGGACGGTGGGGGAGGGGGGTGAGAGAAAAGGGAGTAAAAGAGAAAGATTAAGAGAATGGGTGAGTGGAAGAGACAGACTAAGAGAGTGGAAGAATGCAACAGATAGAGGGAGATAGACTGTGAAAGGTTACAAAAGAGAGTGAGAGAGGAAGAGAGAGAGAAGAGAGAGACAAAGTGGGAATAAGAGACAGACTGTAAGAAAGAGAAGGAAGGAGAAAAGGGAGTATATACATATATATATATATATATATATATATATACTCTCGGAGTGGTTGGCGTTAGGAAGGGCATCCAGCTGTAGAAACTCTGCCAAATTAGATTGGAGCCTGGTGTTGCCATCCGATTTCACCAGTCCTCAGTCAAATCGTCCAACCCATGCTAGCATGGAAAGCAGACGTTAAACGATGATGATAATGATGATGATGATATAATGGATTCCTTTCATTTTCTGTCTATTAAATTCACTCACAAGGCTTTCGTTAGCCTAGGGCTATAGCAGAAGACTCTTGTCCAAGGTGCTATATGCTAGGACTAACCCCAAGGCCACACACGTCTCACAGTCACATCTACTCCCCCCAGCTGCCTGTCAACCTTCATATCACATACTTTCATATAAAATTAGTGTACATTTAAACACAAAAGAGGCGACCCTTGATAGGCAGCCTTACACGCTAGAGGGAGCAGTCAAAACATCCAAAATATATATGAAAATATGTTGTCTATTGACTTTTACGGTAAACAAATACTAATATATTCGGTAGAGCTGTATTTGTTTGTCGAGTGTCTTGAAACAATTACACTGTGGAAGAATCATTTCAGTTATTTAAAACACACACACAGAGAGATATATCTATCTATCTACCCATCTATCTATCTATCTATCTATATATATATATATATATATATATATATATATATATATATATATATATATATATATATATACACACAATTAAAAGGGTAACGGTTTATCAATTTATTAATTTATTAATAAATCAACAATTAATAATTTTTACCAAGCCCTTCGGTATGTAAACACCATTATCGGTGGAGAACTTATTTAAAAGTTCTTATACATTTATAAACATAATTAAGGGATCAGCAAACATTTGCTTCACCACATACCGAAGTTCGAACTTCGGTATGTGGTGAAGCAAATGTTTGCTGATCTCTTAATTATGTTTATAAATGTATATATATATATATATATATATATACATACATTTATATATATATATATATATATATATATATATATATATATGTTCTATTATGAACATCTCTTATGTGTTTAAATGTACACTGTATGTATATATATATATATATATATATATATATATATACTGTTATAGTCACTTTTTTTTTACTTTTATATCATGCTAGTATATATAGACACGCAGCCAAACACACACAAACTATAATGCCACAAAAATGTTGTCCAACAACTAAAACTTGGTCACTGATGCAAAGATGCATAGGAATTGTGTCAATGAATGGGTGGTTGACAGATGATAAGAATTCTTTTAATGCTTTATATTATACAAGTACTAAAAGTGGTGAGCTGGTAGAATCATTAGCACACCGGGAAAAATGCTTAGCAGCATTTCATCCATCTTAAAGACGTTCTGAGTTCAAATTCCACCAAGGTCGACCTTGCCTTTCATCCTTTTGCCCAAAATAATGCAAAACAGAGTCAGATCTGGACTGCCATACATAGATGCAAAACAAAAATCATAACCACACAATCATATTGGTTGGATGGTTGGATGGTTGGTTGGTTGGTTGGTTGGTAGGTTTGTTTGTTGGTGGGTGCTCAAATGACTCGATGATTTGTGATATCTTATATAATCTCCAGTGCAGCGAATTTCGAAATCTGCAGTGGAAATGATATGAGAGATCAATACTAACAAATCAACAAGAAGCAAGAGCGAGGGCTTTTAACAGAAAAATCTATATAACATCAAGATCGGCATGATGATGATGAAGAAAAAGATTATCATCATCACCATCATTCTCATAATAATAATAATGGTTTCAAATTTCGCCACTATGGTAGCAGCTTTTCGGGGTGAGGGAATGAGTTGATTATATCGACCCCCAGTGTTCAACTGGTATTTATTTTATTGACCCTGAAAGGATGAAAGGTAAAGTCAACCTCAGCGGAATTTGAACTCAGAACGCAGCGACCAACAAAATACCGCTAAGCCTTTTTGCCTGGCATGCTAACAATTCATGCTCAGATAAGGATACACACCATAGAAAGACAAACTAGACTAAACAGGAGGAGACACATGGCATGAAGAGGCGACAGGACGTGTAACGAAGGATTTTCAAAGGGCAATTATGTAAGAATAATAAATCTGAAGAGAAGAACAAATATATAGTGCATGTGTTTATAGTAACGTTAGGGGTATGCAAATAAGCTATTTCATTATGCCGGCTACCGTCTAATGATTCTGACCAGTAAGTCAGTTTTTCAGGGTTGCATCATGGTTATACCAATATAATGTAAGACAAATATAATAATTCTAGGATGGAATTTATAAAGCTACGCGCGTTTCCACAAATCACATGATTTTGACATCAGACTCGGTATCCTTGAGATTAGAACAGTATACTCCGTATTGTCCGTGGGCATCTGGTTGATCTTCATCACAAATTCATTTCATCGGGCATTACTGCCTTATTGAGTGAAACACAGAGGGATGTTTATCCCTTCTTACCAGTATGAAGGCCAGTCTAGCTATGTCGAAGGGATAAAACATCAATTTGTGATTCATCCAATAAGGCAGTATCGCCCGATGAAATGAATCGATGATGATGATCAACCAGATGCCCACGGAAAAAACGGACTATACTGTTCGAATCCCAGGGATATCGACTCTGATGTCATAATCATGTGATTTGTAGAAACGCGTGTAGCGATTTCTTAAATATTGGTCATCATTCGTTTTGACTCGCAGGCCGATTGGTCAACTTTCGATTTGACTCGCAGGCCTATTGGTGATCGTTCGTTTTGACTCGCAGAAGTGTCATTTGGATCAGCTGATTTTGTTTGCTAATTTCCGTAATTTTTATTTATTTATTTATTAACTTTTGTTTTGGAGTGAAAGAGAGGAGAAAGTGAAAGATACATGTGGATGTATATGAAATGGACATATGCGTGAGAGGGAGAAGGGGTTGGTTGTCACGTATACGTACATACATCCGCAGTCATCTGTTTTTGTGTATGAGAGGCAGAGGGTGATGTCTAAGTGGCACTCTCTCTCTCACACACACATACATACAAAAAAAGGTGTAAGCGTATGAATTTATGTATGTGTACATGACAACACACCCCTTCACTCTCTCTCACACACCCATACACACACGTCCGTTTCATACACACACGTAAACATCTTCCGCTTTAAAACAAAAGTAAATAAATAAATAAATAAAAATTACGGAAATTAACGAACAACAATGATGTCTGCAAGTCAAAACGAAAGTGGCCTAAATATTTATAAACTTCATCCTAGAATTATTGGGTAAAAAAAAAATACGCACACCACCCCGTTTTCGGCGTAACCCTAACCCTAAACACCGGGTGTGCGTCTTCTTTACCAATAATTGTTGTTGTTGTTGTTGTTCTTCTTCTTATTATTATTATTATATGTGTATGTATATATATATATATATATATATATATATATATATATATAATGTACAGGGAGGAAAAAAAGGGATATATATTATATTAATAAAGTAACAAACGCATGAGATTTCTAAAACGAAGAATGAAAACAGTGATTCAAGTATATAAGAAGAATTTCTAGCCTGAACTAAGAATGACAGAATTGAATAAGATAGTAAGCAAAAGTTTTGAAAGAACTCACTTGGAGATGGCGCCAAAATAGAGAACACTAAATTGAAATACGTCATCAAAACGTGTGTAAAAGAGAAAGCGAGTAAGAATAGACGGCGCGTGTTTGGAGACGACATGAGAGAGAGAGAGAAAGCGAGAAGGGAAGAAAAAAGAAGAGAATAAAAATTAGGGAGGGAGGGAGGTTAAAAGAAGTGAAGGGAAGGAGAGAGAAAAAGAGACTGAGGGAGGGACATAGGGAAGAAGAAGAAGAAGAAGAAGCAAAGAAAATAAAGAGAAGTGTAGGAAGAGGAAAGTGAGAGTAACATGTAGAGAAGAGAAAAAAGATGTAGGAGACACAGAGCGACATATAGGAAGAGAGGGGGAGGGAAAGAGAGAGGAGAGAGGAATAATAATAATGTTTGTAGAGAGAGAGAGAAAGAGAGGGGAGGAGGAAGGTAACGTGACTGACACACGTCCAGGCAGAAGGAATAGGATAAAGGAAAGAAGAAAGGGATTAAACGTAACGAATAAATTAGTGAAATGAAAGAAAAAGAGGCGGTGTTGTGGGGAGGGGGGCAGTCAAGATAAGAGAGAAAACCCCACAGTAGATAAAGTGGTGGGGTGGGGGGATATGAAAGCCTTTCTAATTTGGGGATAAGGCCAGAAATTTTGAAGGGAGGCGCAGAGTGATTACACCGACTCGAGTACTTTGAACTGGTAACTTCATTTTTATCGACACTGAAAAGATGGAAGTCAAAGGAGACCACAGTGGGATTTGAACTCGGAATATGAAGAGCCGAAAGAAAATGCCGCTAAGCATTTCTGCTCGACGATCCAACGATTCTGGCTGCTCCCTGCATCAGCGGAGTGTTTAATAATCATGTAGAGAGAGAGAGGGAGAGAGAGGGGGGGGGGCAAAACATTGCCATGGAGATATGGGGAAAACATCAGTCAGAAAGAGAATAAAGAAAGAACGGAACAGAAGCACGGAAGGAAGTTGGTCAACGTAGAAAAACGCGTATATATTATGCAAAGAAAGAATTAACGAAAAATCCCCCCCTGCTGCCTTCTGCAGGGCCGTTAAAGCAGCATTATAGACCCCCGGGCTAATCAATGCACTGGGCCCTATAAGTATTTATACTGACATCAAGCCACACAACATATGTTGATCAAAACTGGGCCGTCTAAATCAGCGAGACCCCCCCCCCCCCCCCAACCCAACCCTCACCCGGGAGAACAACACAGTGTGGTCATGCTTTGAGACGGCCCAAGCCTTCAGCTATTTCTTTGTTTTCTTTTGAAGTTCTTTTAGTCTCTCATGCCTGCGGGGTCGGCTCTGTCTTTCATCCTATCGGGGTTGATAAAAGAAGTACCAGTTGAACATCGAGTGCGATGTAACCAACTTAGCCTCACCTCCGAAGTTGCAGGCCAAGAGACTTTGTAAGTTGTGAGTTCAAATGCAGCAGACGTTGGGGTCGACCCTGCCTTTTCCCCCATGTCAATAAAAGAAAATACTACCAGCTTCTTTTCGCCTGTGTGGTCTTGTACTTATGTTAGTAATTCGTAAATTCTTTATGCGCCAAGTTTAAATTTTGTCGAAGTAGTTTGTGCCCTTTCATTCTTCTTTGATTAGTAAAATAGATAACATCGGCACAATGTCACTAACTTGAAGAGGTATGATGGGTTTTATTTAATTATATTGTTACGCGGTTTTTGACCGGTACTTAATTCTATCGTCTCGAGTGGGATTCGAACTCACGTGTCAAGTAACTGTGGACAATTTAATCGTCTGTTGCCCATCACCTAAAATTTTGGAAATATACGCTGGAATAAAAAGAAACTGATGATATAGGTGTGGGGGTTCGGGTAAGAGATAACTGATAGAACAGAGATTTAAAAAGAAAACAAGATTAATGTGAATGAAAAAAGAAAACAAACGGTGAAATGAAATAGAATAAAATGAAACAGATTAGAAGATAAATGTCTATATATTTATGAGTAGAGGAAAATTAAAGTAAATACAGAAATGAAGTTTGCGGACAGAGAGAGAGAGAGAGGGGGGACAGAGAAAGAGACAGACAAACAGAGAGAGAAAAAGAGAGAGAGAGAGAGAGAAAGCATAGCAGGGGAGATAAGCGAGTAGGCGATCAAAGTTATATATGGAGAGATGGGGGAGGGCAAATGGTGGCGGAATAGAAGTGGTGTATGTGTATGTGTGTGTGTGTGTGTGTTATATATACATGGCGAGAGAGAGAAGTGGAGGAGAGTGTAGGAGGCATGTAAGTTTCAGGGGGACAGTAAGAGAGAAACCATATGTCTGATATATATATATATATATATATATATAATTATATATATATATGTTCATGTATATACATATTTATGCAGATAAATTAAAAGACACAGGAAATGAAATAGTGTATATTTATAAATCTATATAACTCCGTTTGATCAAGCCCCGTGATTAAGATCTATAGATTACTGTATACTATATTACATACATGCATTTATCATAAATAGACACATATAAACGTGTGTGTGTGTGTGTGTGTGTAGTGAAAGAGTTTGAAACAGGAACATAAAGAGGAGAGGAAGGCAACTGCTTGAATGAGAAAAGAATGAAAGAAAGAAAAGGAAAAAAGAAAAGCAAAGAAAAGTGTATAAAGAGCGAGGAGGTGGGAGTAGGAGTAAGAGTTAGACGGGAGGTGTGTCGTTGTGGGAGGAGTAAGAGGTAGCTGAAGAGAGAGAGAGAGAGAGAGTGAGAGAGAGAGAGAGAGAGAGAAGGTGAAAGAACGATAGGGAGATGGTGAGAAAGACGAGTAGAGGACGGAGATTAAAAAAGCAAGAGGGGTAGCGGAGTGAGTAAAATTAATAATAGGGAGAGTTGTGTGAATGAGGGAGGAGAAGGCAGAGGGTAACTGCGACAGAGAGAAAGAGCAAAAGACACAGTGTCAGATAGAGAGAAAGAATGAGTGAGAGGGGGAGGTAGCGTGCTTTGTTTTTGTTGTTAATTTTCCTTTTGGATTCTGTTTATTCACTTTCTTTGACTGCAGTGAAAAATCGTTCTGCAGAAAAGAGGAGGATAGAAGGATAGAAACTGTCCGTACGTTGTTATATACATCTGCACACACATGTATGTATATATATATAAATATACATACATACATATACATATATATAACTGATCCTCGCTTGAAAACAGGCTTTTAATCTCTCTATGTTGTGTTGTCGTCTGGCGAATGCCGTTCGCTGCCGACCACCACCAGTACAAGTACCGGAATGGCATCCTACGGCAACGATGTACAGTCTTACCGACGATTTCTGGATAATTTCTGTCAGCATTTGAGATCAAAGAGAAGATCGACCGGAGGTTCGAATCTTGCCGAAGACGAACAAGACAAAAAAATACAATTGTTTTACGATCACATCGTACAATGCGAAGTAGAAGGAGAATGTCTGGAATGGATAAGACAATACCTTGACCACTAGTAGGTTCTCCTTTTTCTTTTTGCTTTCATTTATATAATAACAATAATAATATTAATTCATATGATTATTGTTTGTTCTAATAGACACGAGGTTAGATATTTTGCCAGAAGTGATTAATCGATTTAATCGATTCAATTACTTGACGGGGACTTTTATTTTGTTGATCCCCTAAAAAGATGAAACGCAAAGTTGACCCTGGAGTGATTTGAACTCACAATGTGGAGGCCACGATGTGTACTGAAAGGGATTTTCCTCGACGCTCTCATGATTCTTGCTATCATTTATACACACATATACATACATACGTGTACGTGTGTGTGTGTATATATATATATATATATATATATATGAACCTTTTTACGGCATGTATATAAGACTATTGTGTGCGCGTATATAGACCTACGTTTGGTGTTTACAAGCGTGAAAAAGTACTGAATGCGTTAGAGACTATATATACACACATATAGGCTATATAATCTGAGCTTAAGTGTTTGTTTTCGATCATATAATTTTGAAAATATAAAGCATGATAGAATTGTAGAAATGCGTTAAAATTATATGTGTGCGTATGATTTACATGATCTAGAGTACTCATACGAGAAGGACCCTTCCATATACACATATATTGTGTGTGTGTGTGTATATATATATATATATATATATATATATATATATATATATATATATATATATATATATATATATATATATATATATATAACAATATATTATAAATTAACTCCTTTATTATTATTAATATATATATATATATATATATATATATATAAATAGGTGTTTTTTTAATTTTTTAATGTGTGATCGTATATAGTCTGCTCAAAATGTATTTTTATGTGTGCGTGTGCGGATATATATATACCCCGATATTTTTTTACTTTTGTTGTCATCGTATATATTACCAAATCATATAGGAATCTTCTTTCTCTCTCGTTAATTCTATCGTTCTTTTACTTTCTCTCTCTCTCTCATTCTGTTTTTTTTTCATTACGTGTTTAATATTTTTGTGTGTGTATATATAACAACGATTCGATACTGGAATTGCTTAAATCGACGAAAAATTCAAACAATAATTAGCTTGTCAATCCATCTCAGTATGTTTACTCGCTAAGTCAGTAACTATGTGCCTGTCTTGTACATTCTTTCAAATGTGTTTTCAGATCGCGATTTGAGAAACTTCGACGGGTTTCGGGGATTTTTCATTCTATTCATTTATTTTCGTTTTTTTTTTGTTTTTTTTTTCATTTTTTGAGGAGTGATAAGAGAAGGGGGGGAAGATTAATTCAAGTGGCGCGTGTGGAGTGTGAGCGCGCACATGCACACGCTCGCGCGCACGCGCGCACAGCACGAGTCAATAACAGCAGGTGAAAGTGCGGAGACTTACACGCATGTGGTATAGCTCGATCTGCTAGAAACAGCAGCCAACTTCCATTCAAATCATAAAACTCCGACTATTTAAACACATTGGATAACACCGTTCTAGATGTTCAGCGGAGTTTGAAATTAGGAGCGCCATCCTTCATGAGAAAAGCAATAGAAATTCCGTGTCTTTTTTTTTTTTTTTTTTTTTTTTTTACGATTCTGAAACTAATTATTTCATTTTCTTTTTTGGCATTTTTTCGTCTGCCTCCTTCCTTTCGATAACACTTCTTTCTCGGATTGGTCATGGTTTGAATGAATTTCTTTGCTTTGATCACGGTTATACGCTCAATGAAAGTGTGACCTAAGGGGGGCGGGTGGGGGGAAAACAAACAGCTACTATACAATCCGGGTCAACGAAAGTGCCTCCACGTGGTTGCTCAGTCTGCTGGAAATAGTAGCCAGATCTATGTTAATCACACATCCCCACTGCCTTAAACAGGGACAGGCTCGTTGGACAATAATATTCATAGATATCTCCTGAAAAAGACGTGATGGTCATGGCAACAATTCCTTTTGATCAAAAGTTGACCTAGTACTTGAAACAATCCGTGCCATTGAGGAAAACTAAAACTTGTAACCAAACACTTCAGTTTCTGCTACTTAATGTAAACAAAAACATGGGACATTGGAATAATTAAAAGAAACTCTTTTATTCTGGGAGGTGGGAGTTTGATGACTAATTAATCTAATTTTAATTTTTCAAGAAGGTTTAATTTTCATTCTAGCGAAATTATTAATTCATAAGCGCAGACGTGACTGTGTAGTCAAGAGGCTTGCCTCCTAACCGTGTGGGCTTGGGGTTCAGTCCCGCTGCGCAGCACCTTGGGCAAGTGACTTCTACAATGGATAGTCCCGTGCCGACCAAAGCTTTGTGAGTGAAACAAGCCCGGATCATACGTGTGTGTGTGTGCGTGTGTTATATTGTCTCCATCGTGTGATAGTTGTAAGCGAATGTCACCGTCATGCAAGCGGTGTTCTTCGTTGCCAATCTTTCACGAAGACTTGTTTGGTCGTGGGGAAATATTTACCTTGCTTTGAAACAGTTGTGGGTTAGTGACAGAAAGGTCATCTGGCTGTTGAAAATCTGCTTTGACAAAATTCCATCTAACCCATGCAAGCATGGAAAAGTGAGCATTTAAACGATGATGATGATGGCAATCTACCCCCAGGAAAGCAAAAAAAAAATGTGCCCAATAGCGTTTGAACTTGGGTCCTAAAGGGATCAAACTTATTCGTTTAATGAAGAGTTCGTGGAATGTTGAATAAGTTCAGTTGTTGTGGGGAGTGAAATCTTAAAACATTTCGAGCTCTAAGTTATGACTGTCCTCATCATCCTAATCATTCATTTTCCATGGTAGCATAGGTCAGATGGAATTTATTGAGGCAGATCTTCAACAGCTGGATGCCCTTCCTGTTGCCAACCCTCACATGTTACCAGACAAAGTGATATTTCCCCATGGTTCGATAAAAGGCTGGAAACAAACATCACTTGTATGATGGTGATGCCCATTTACAACCATCACATGATGTCAAGACAAGGCACCATGCATATACAACATGTTCCTTTTAGTTTCTGTCTATCAAATCCCCTCACAAGGCTTTGGTTGGTCTGTGGCTATATAAGAAGACACTTGCCCAACGTGTTGTGCAGTGAGATTGAACCATAGACCAACATAGTTGGGAAGCAAGCTTCTTACTCACACAGCCATGCTTGTGTAAAAGTTTGGACCAGGATTCGAGTTTCAC
>NC_142953.1:5020638-5023138 GCF_046866305.1 Octopus bimaculoides
ATATTTTCCAATTGTTACTCTGTGTGTGTGTGTGTGTGTGTGTACATATAGGGAGATAATGATCCAAATAAATAAAACCACTTGGGCTCGATGTATGAAATATACATGCATATATGTAATATGTAAATAGAGACAAATAGCCTGAAAATATTTAGCCGATGAACATATATATATATATATATATATATATATATATATATATATATATATATATATATATGTATATATGTGTATATATATATATATATATATATATGTGTATATATATATATATATATATATATATATACACATTAACAGAACAGATTTACACACCATATATATGTGCATATATATATGTGTGTGTGTGTGTGTGTAACAGTAGTTGTACAGGTGTCAATCTGGATTTCTTCACTCAGCTAGGTCTAATTGTCTACACACACTACAAGAATATCATTCGGCCGGTACTTATGTACTAAGTTTGATATTTACATAGTAGTGTGTGTGTGTACATTATTCCGACCTCAATATAAAGTACCTAATCCAACTGAATCTCATATATATATATATATATATATATATATATATATATATATATATATATATATATATGCGAGTAAAAATAAATACAAAAAAAGGGGTTTTGTATGATTGTGTATAGAGGAATATATTATTTTGTTTAAAAGAGTTCCAACACTGTCTGTTTTTTATGTTTTATTTATATTCCTGCAAAACCAATGTGGGGTATAGAATATGGAATATACAATATATAATATAAAATAAAAATGGATGGTACAATGAAATAAAGTATTGAATGTCTTATTGAATATATGGAATATGTCTTATTGAATAGATGAAATATTGAGTGTTCAATATAAAGGATTAACTATATAAAGGCGAATACGTATTTTCTATACCTTGTGGTATTTCATCATGGCCGGTATGACAGACTTTAACAGACTTTAATATATATAGGCGTAAGTAAAGAATACGCACACCCAATGTTTAGGGTTAGAGTTACACCGAAAACGGATGGTGTGCATATTTTTTGCCTCTGTCTATATGTGTGGGTGCGTGTGTATGTATGTGTATATATGTATGTAACGCCCTTAAAGCCAGGAACTTTTCAACACCCACTCGTGATTTTGTATGTGTATGTACACACACACACACACACACATGCTTCGACCTATTTTATCTTGGTTTGACCAAAATATAAAACTTGTTAATACATGCAAAACAATGAAAGCAATAGAAATGCCCAAACTACTCCACCACTATTATACCATCGTCATCATCATCATCATCATCACCATCATTGACAGATAACTTAACATGCGTATTCAGCCGCGTCCCCGTTTTCGGTTCTGCGTTCGAATCCAGCTGAGATCGACCGACCTTGCACTTCGCCGTTTTTTGGGAGCTCTACGAAATCACACAACCTCCCTCCTCTTATGACATAGATAGAAAGGGTGAATGGCGTCGTCTTCTCGAATCGACTCCTGTATAGATCAGTATCGAAGGATCGCCAATAGTTTAATTGCCAGTTAACAAATATCTGAGAGCGATTCTGTCGAACGACCGTGTCCTTAAATTACGACCTTTTGACAATGTGCGATATCATTATCATCTTCTTCACTTTCATCGCCGTATTTGTTATAATTCTTAACACCATCACCATATTGCTGTGGCCCTTGTGCTTTTAACCCCCTTAGGTCCACCACCCCTAGGTCTTTTTTTTTTTTACGGGTATTTGTAATTACGTTGTGTAACGTGGCTTTCCGTTTTTCTCCATCTGCATGTGTAAGAGACACAGAGTGTAGGGATGTGATTTGAGGAAGATTTGGCTGCTATTTCTAAACAGGTCGACCATTCCTTTAGAGCTGTCACAGGCAATCAACAGGTTCCGCGTGGCTTTCTGAATGGCACACCTAACAAAAAAAAAAGTTACCTCGTATTTTCTTTTAGTAGTGCGGCCCGCCTGTTGATGAACCATGTTTCATGCGGCCCGCTCCTTGAAAAACTGATGTCCTTGTCTGGTTAAGAGCTTCGTCGTTGTCTCGAATCCATCCATTGCCGTTTGTAAATGATTCTTTTTTAAATTTTGGCCCAAGAGTTACAGTTTTGATGGTAGGGGGTCATATCAGTTACCTCGAGTTCCAAGTACTTGACTGGGTTCTTTATTTTGGAAAGGATGAAAGACAAAATCGACCTTTGCAGGATTTTAGCTCATTTGCCATTTATAATAATAGCACCACCAGTGAATTGATTATCACCTACCGTCGTCACCACAATATTGCCATTATATAAACAGTAGGCATTCCTTCGGAGATGGTATCACCAAAATGAAAATGAAAATTTTCCACAAAAAATTTTTATTTCCTTAATTTTATATATATATATATATACACATAAACACATACATATACATATTTACATATAAAAATACGTACATATATATATATATATATACACACACACATACACATGCATACATCTACTTACACAAACAGGCATACAT
>NC_142953.1:5025638-5028138 GCF_046866305.1 Octopus bimaculoides
AAATATATATTTGTATGCATGTATATATACATATATATATATATATATATACATATATATATATATATATATATATATATATATATATATAGAGAGAGAGAGAGAGAGAGAGAGAGAGAGAGAGAGAGAGAATATGAAAGAATCCTTTGATATTGTCTCTCTTTTTTAATAGCAAAGAGAAAAACTCAAACCCTATTATTATCAAGAAAACAGTGTCTAGTATGTAAGCGTGCGTGTGTGTGTGCCTTTGTCTAGACACTGTGTGATGGTCATAAGTTGGCAGCACGAGCAGCATCATTCAAGCAAGTTTGTTCATTCCCAGTCTTCCATGAAAAACAAGTCCAACTATGGAGAAGTATTACGTTGCTCGAAAACAGGTGAGGGTTGATGACAGGAAGGGCATCCAGCTGTAGAAAAAAATCAGTCTCAAGAAATTCTCTCTCATCCATGCAAGCATGGGAAAATGGACATTAAATGATGACGAAATGACCAATGTCTCACAGGCATACTAAACTAAAGGGTGTTGATGGCATATCACATTTAGGGCAGGGGTTCTCAACCATTTTTTGCCTATGGACCCATTTGATTGCTATTCTATTCTGGTGGACCTCCATAGCCTTTCATCATCATCATCGTCGTCGTTTAACGTCCGCTTTCCATGCTAGCATGGGTTGGACGATTTGACTGAGGACTGGTGAAACCAGATGGCTACACCAGGCTCCAATCTGATTTGGCAGAGTTTCTACAGCTGGATGCCCTTCCTAACGCCAACCACTCAGAGAGTGTAGTGGGTGCTTTTACGTGTCACCCGCACGAAGGCCAGTCAGGCGGTACTGGCAACGGCCACGCTCAAAATGGTGTATTTTATGTGCCACCCGCACAAGAGCCAGTCCAGGGGCACTGGCAACGATCTCGCTCGAAAATCCTGCGAAGGCCAGTCAGACGGCATTATGTTTAAAAACTAATTTTATAGGAACTTCTTTCAAAATTCCTATTTTGGTTTTCACACATGAACTTGTGTAGGCTGAACTATGTAAAGCATTAGAGAAAGAAACCTAGCTGTTTCTTGCAATACATACATACATCATCATCATCATCATCATTTAACGTCCGTTGTCCATGCTGGCATGGGTTGGACTGTTTGACCAAGGCTGGTAAACTGAGGGGTTGCACAAGACTCCAATCTGATTTGGCATGGTTTTCTATGGCTGGGTACTTTTATGTGCCACCCCCACAGGTGCCAGTTGTGTGACGCCGGTATCTGCCTCAACTACGAATTCACTTGGCTTGATGGGTCTTCTACTCAAGCACAGTACATTGCCAAAGGTCTCAGTCATTTGTTATTGCTTCCGTGAGGCCCAATGCTTTTTATGTGCCACCAGCATGGGTGCTAATTTGTGACATTAGCATTGGACATTGGCCACGTACATCTAAAGTAAAAAATTTTTCATAACTCCTTAAAATACTATTGTGGACTTCCAGTTTACTATTATGTTGCATGAACCCTCAGGAGCCGGACCCAAGGTGACAACCATTGACCTAGTGGTTCTCAACTGAGGTCCAAACGACCCTTGGGAGTTCATGTAAGGGCAAGTTTCTACCACCGTAACAAATACTTCTGAATGTTGCTGAGAAATTTATAGAGAGCGAAAAAAAAAAAGCTTCTTCTAAACAACAAAAAAACTAGATTTGTTTTTTAAAAAAAAATCTAGAAGTCTGTCTCCAAGTGTTAGTGAATCGGTAATCGCTTCTACAAGTGGTGGTGGTGTACGCGAGTCTAGTGAAAGTGATTCAGAAAACGATCATATTTTCTTTTTTTTTTTGTATAAATGATCTTCACATTCTTTTTACTTTACATAAACTATTCTTTACATTCTGCTGTGGTTTTATTGCCATTTATTTACGAGGATTATAAATTTTATAGGAAAAATATTTTACTGTGAACAAATTACAATTTACAACATTACGACTATGGGAAATTAGTCTTCTGCTTTACGAGTTTTTTCACTTTCTGAGTTCTCTCCAGGAACAAATTAACTCATATATTATCGAGGCGTTCCTGTTATAGCATGTTGAATTTTGTGGCATCACCGGTAAGTACCAGTGACAGGCGAGGGCGGTTAACATGTGAAACACAGCAATTTTTCGATACGTTTATAAATAGGAAGAAGAAAAAAAAGCACGTCTTATATGCTGGCAAATACAGCACACATATACATATGTGTGTTTTGTTGCCTTCTAAACATAGCCTATTTTCACGTTACAGTGAGATAAGTGGTTCGGCAGCGTGTAGGTGTTCCACTGCATGGGATGTGTTGCTGGAACAACAAGGGTGATACTTCAACTGTTTCTCAAGAATTCCTTATTATTTCAATCACTGTTATGGCATGGTAAACAGGAAATCACACATGCATGTAGATACTCTATGTATACGTACATACATATAAACATACACACTGATGTGTGTGTGAGTATATGTTTATATATATATATATATATT